>NC_041388.1:214966303-215025168 GCF_002162155.2 Triticum dicoccoides
CTGAAACGATTTACAAAAGTGAACGGATGGAGTATCTCGTTTTGAATAACTAATTATTGCAAGGAAAACACGGGCATGGTAATACATACAGATTCGTTTGCAAATGAAAGAAGATTCGTTTGCATTCTCAAATGTAGGCGCACCAGGCAGACCAGGGTTGTGTCGGGGTGGATGCTGCTTCGGTGCCTTAAAGGCAACTGCCTTTGGGTCACTGACATGTGGGCCAGCCACCTGTTGGGCCCACATGTCATGGACACAAAGGCAGGTGCCTTAAGGCACCAAAGCATAGTCCTGTCGGGGTGGTCGCGTGTGTCGGACGGACGCGTAGCACCCAGCCACC
Organism: Triticum dicoccoides; assembly: GCF_002162155.2. NCBI lineage: Eukaryota > Viridiplantae > Streptophyta > Magnoliopsida > Poales > Poaceae > Triticum > Triticum dicoccoides. The sequence continues at coordinate 214,966,644 of NC_041388.1, forward strand.
CTCCCCCTCCCCCCAAAAAACGTTCGGCGACAATATAAGTTCGCGCTTCCACGTTTCGGATTGAAATATCTGGCGGCCCCAATTCCAGCACTGCAAAATCTCTCTTCTCCACCGTCCCCTTCCACGCCCAGATTTTGCGCAAATCCCTAATTCACCGCAAACCCTCAAATCGCCCCTCATATCGTCTCTTTCCCCACCGTTCTGCACCTCTGTGCCGGACGACGACGATGAAGACGACGGTCGCGCTTCACCACCACACCGGAGCTACCTCATCTACACCCTCGTCCACCGCACCGGGTTCCACCGCCTCAGGTGCGCTTAACCGATGTCGTCTCCCAGCTCACCGGGGCTGCTTCACCGAGCACATCGTCGCACCTCCGCCCCCCGAGGCCGTTGGGGCTTCACCAACGGTCTCGTCCAGCGCATTGTAGCACTCCGCTGCCACTCAAGCTCTGCATCCATGCGCGGCCAGCCAACGTCAATGCATCACCCTCAATGGCGCTGAAGTGACCCACACTCTAGCTAGGCGAGCATGCCCAAACACTGGACCGAACTAGGTATCCACACATCACTCCCTTGTGCACTGTTCGGACGATGTTTGGATATCCTTTCACTGCTCTCTTAGCTTACACGCTTATGCAACTCTGACTTTAACTCTTATTTCTTCTCGAGATATCATCTAAAACAAGCAAATCCATTTTTTAGCGAAGCATGACGGCACTACAGGATCTGTTACACATCCTGCACACCCGTATAACCTTGTAAGTATCTGTCCTCCTGTACAACATCAAGGTCGGTTCCTCTTATTTGATCAACCATTCATCGGGTCAAAAATGCAAAGGGGGATGCAAGGAGCACAAGGCCTGCACATCCAAGCAAGTGGTAACATGGACTTGTACATGGAACATCCCAAGCGCAAGCAGAGCTGCAGTGAGCATGTACAACGAGCTAGCATAAGTCCCTGTATTTCATTTAATTCGTACTGGCATTCGTTTATGATTTGTGTGAATTGGCTGATCAACGAATTCAAGTTACCAGGGGAAAACGTTTAACTTAAAAAATACGAAGGCACTTGCACTCCGGAAATCAACATAACTTGAGAAATGTGAAGCTACATGCACTTTGAAAACCAACTAATGATCCAAAGTACCAAAAAACACAAAATGCAACATGGTGTACAAGGACTACAAACATGGTCTGTACCTGCTTGAATTATTCGTTCTCTGGCTGAAAATATCGAAGTGTAATTGCACGTATAGCTAGTGCGCAAACTGCATATCAATATATTTATCCTGCACAAGTATGCCAATAATTTCAAACAACAGACTAGAAAAGTATTTATGCTATGTTGTCATGATACGGGGACTTTCTGGTAGATGGCCTCGACGTTTCCTCAAGCTATGAAAATGCACTATAATTTGCTTGTCATCGATGCCTGCAAATCTCTATCTTTCTCAACATAGTAGATCATCATTAGACACTAAATCCTTCAATGAGCTTGCAAAATGCTTGCATTAGATCCCTCATTAGACACTATATGTTCATCACCAGGAGCATCTAAAATGTTTGCATCAAATCCTTCATTAGCAGTCTGTTCATTAGACACTTCAGGCTCAAGAACAACATGAGCTTGTATGTTTGCACCGGAAACTTGATTAGATACATCAGATTCAGTCAGTTCAGTATTGATTGGGGGACTTATAAAATAAGTAGAAATTGGTTTCATTTTCTCATAGATTCCCTACATACAAGCAGTTTTACAACACCGTCAAGTTTAACTATTGGCCAAAAATTGAAGATTTGAATTAGATATAATCAGGGATGTGATGTACCTGCTCGTTGCGCATGCTACTCTTGCAAGCTGCGACTGTCCGTTTGCGCAAGCTCGATGCCATGCCCGTGCTGCCGCCGCTGCCTCCCACGCAGGCTACACCCAGGGTTGGATCTTCATCTTCTTGTCCTTCTGTTCGCTTGAAGCCCGGCGACCGCCCTCCAATGAGGGCGCGAGGAAGTGCTGTGTCGGTATATCGAGCGGCGGCTAGGTTAGGAGCGAACCATACTAGAGGCTGGAGCGAATGAACTGGGATTTTTCCTGCTGTCGATTGATATGGGAGGTGCTCGTTTGGGCCGCGAGCCTACTATACGGCCTGCCTTGCACTTATGTTATTGGCCCATCCAAATTGAAACATTTTTCTTCATTTTTTACGTTGCCTGCCCGTGCATTGGGACGAAAAAAACTAGCACGGGCCAACCTGGACGACTCAAACTAGGTGCACACTTTCCAGCCACCTGAGGCGGCCGCCCATACCAGCCCCTATGGTGGCGTCGCCCCTTTTTACGTGTATGATTTTATAGTGAAAAATATTCCGGTGGCGCTTTTGATTTACCCACAGAATGGTTGAATAGCTTGTTTCTATGAACTGAGTTTGCCAATAATGTGAAGGGTGCCAGTCTTTTCATCCTATTGTAGATTGCTTAGATCTCGATATGCCAAAAGTAATCGCATGAAATATACAGTAAAAGCCAGAGTGATGTGTTTGGCTACAACTAGTCTGACTACACGTCCTCATATAACATATCAAGGACGCACCATCTTACCAGATTAACCATTCGACTTACCCTTGCAGTGTGGGAAGAAAGAAGTATTGGGACTGCGTATCCAAGTAATTGATGCCATGGACTCCTTTGTACAACCTTGTAAGCGAAAAATAAGTTGCAGTGTGCATGTACAAAGAACTAGCGTAAGTTCAGTTACCTGCTTCTCGGAATTTGAGTTAGCCACTTATTACAAAATTGTTGAATTACGTTGCTTGGATTAATTTAGTTTACTACTGATTACATAATGGCACAGCCTGTTAATCATATTGTAGACTGTGCCTATCTATGTGTTTGATACTTACTATTAAGAATTACCTCTTTGCTGCTTTGCTGCTGCAACAGCGGGTTGCAATGATGTTAATAACTACTTTTCAGCATCCAATTGAAACTCTTTAATTCCTTGTTTGTTTAACTGGTTTGTTGTTATAACTCCCAGTTGAGATGTTTTGCTAACTTCAACTTTTCTGAATCCAATCGGAACTTTAATGGCAAAACATGTTAGCCCAAGATCAAAGAGCGAGGTCCCCATGGACGTTGCATCATCCCACAACAGTGGCACCGGCCCAATCATGCATTATGAATTGCCAACTGCTGATGCTCTAGAGGCTAAACTAGTGGTAGAAAGAGATTCTGCTTCTGCACTTAGAGCTGAAGTTGACATGTTGAGGAAGCAAACAACACAATCACAAGCAGTACTCAAGACAACCATTAAATATTTGGTAGATTTCAAAACGAAGCAAGCTAAGACTTACCAGATTGTTAAGGTCCTGAAGGAAAAAAGGAAATTAAATTCCTAATTGGTAAATCATAGGTGAAATGTTCTTTCCATAGTTGAATAACCTTTGTGTTGTCTATTCATGTAATCAATCAAACCATTTGTTTTAGAGATCATGTAATAATTGTTTTTTTTGGTTTTTTGGTTTGTAATTTTATTTGAGCACAAGTCTGTATTAATTGATAAGACTCGGAGACATTTCATTTGGATTGCTGCGGCAGACCTACAAATATGCCAATCGGGCTGAATGTGCATTCAGCAATAGTAGTAGTATAGATGGACCATAAGTGGCACGCATCGGAAAGGGCCAAGATGCTGGCTAAAAAAGGATGTTGTTGTAGCCAAAAAAGTACATCGGCCTGGCTTATGTATGTTAGTTGATATTATTGATCCATATACTATATAAGTGTTTATATGTCTATTAGTTCTGTACATTCTTGGTTGATTGACTCGGTATTTGAATCTTGATACATCGCTTGTGTACATATCTAAATGGGAGTACACATTATGCTGCGTGCGACATTTGAGTTGGACTTGAAGTGTTCCAAATATTCGAATTCACCTTAAATTGGATTCTAGTTTCTGAATTTGAGTATCAGCATTTGTAAACCATATTCATATATGACAGTGGAATACATCTTTGTCGTCCTTTTGAAGATATATAAAAACACATAGAATGATTTATAAAGATTCATATAGGAATACAAAAATGGATTCGAATTTAGTTGCCAGGGTAAACGTGGATGCTTATTGTCCCAAAATTCGAAAGAAGCAGAAAAATGTCCACTCCCACGTCGGCTGCCCGAAGCCAAGTGTTTGGGAGATGGAAATTACTGTCTACCCATTACACGGACAATCCATCGGCACGATTTCCACTGCTCTAAATAGGGGTAGGTTAGTAACTTCAATTAGACGTGACACGACCGCCTCTAAGCCCATTCTGGCACGGTGGGTGTCAAACATGGGCGGAAAAACTCATTTGATTCAAGCTCGTTCGAAAGACCTCTGTTTCTCCCTCCATTCCCCATTCATACACGGTGGGCGGCAAAACAAACTCGACTCGTTCGAAATCGATGTAGGCAAATATTTTCAATAGGGGCAGGTTTGTAACTTCACTCAGACGTGACACAACCACCCTACCTGTCAGCCCCGTTCATACACCATGGGCGCCAACCACCCTCTCCTCGCCCGAAATCGCTCTCGGCAAAAATTGGCGAGATGCGAGATTACCGTCCTATCCAAATTTTAAACAAGGGCTAAGTTCGTAACTTTCCCATATTTCAGACAGGTCCGTCCCAAAAACATGGTTCCCCGTACCTCTCCCTCCATTTTCCCATTTATACACCGTCCGCGCTAGAACACCCCATCCCCACACCAGCCTCCGTCTGCCACCCCATCCATCGTCGCCGTCCTCCACCACATCCATTGCCACCGTCCTCCACCATGCTGGAGCGCCTACCAAGACCGCATCGTCCACTGCTAGATATGGATGTTTCTCATCCACGACGACGGACCAATAGCCTTGCATCACGTCCTCTCGCTTCATCGGCACCATCGTCCTCTTTGTCGGGGCCGCTCACACGACCTTCTCTTCCAGCGCAATGGGACTTATCCGCCGATGCACCCGTCTACCGTCGCAGATCTGCTTCAACGCCACCGACAACCATTGCACCCCCGATACCTACACGGCACCGCATGAGAGGTGGTACTTCATGTCTCCTCAACTTTTTGATCTCAACCAGAAAATAGATCTTAACTTGGTTACTCTACTTTCTTTTCAGCTCTTAGAATTTAGTTCTTAGTTCAAAGCAAACAATGGATGCTAAATATCATTTCTCCGATTTGCAGCTTCAAATCTGCCATGGCACAGCCATAATACGGTTTAATTGATCATGCTTAGGGTTTAATTGATCATGTTGGTTCCGTGGTGGTATCTTTAATAGAAATCGGAGGGGAAACCCTCTTTTGCTAAAAAAATATGCTTAGAGTTTCCCCCTTTTATGATCACTATACGATCAGAATACGTGCTTCGTATCATAATAACACTGCTCCACCCATCAAGCTAAACAAGCTTAGTTGTTCAAATACGAATCTGATATTTTTAAAACAAAGTTGTTTAATTGGTCAGCTATATGTTCCTAAATTAGTTTCGAAAATGCATGTTTGCCGCTCGGGTGTGTATCTCTACAGGGTGCTCACGGTGGGCCGGCCCACCCTGGGATTTTGGGTCGTCCCAGGCCCCGATTCCCCTTTGTTCTGCTGCGCGCTACCGATCTCTACTCGCCCCCAGCCGCCTGCCTCGCCGGCGACTTGCCGTCCCCAGACGTCATGACTCTAAGAGGAGACGCCGGACTAACAGGAGGCCAGGAGCTGCTCGCCCAACAGCGTCACCGCTGCCCGGGCGCGCCGCCGTGCCTACCTTCCCAGTCCGTTCAGGGCTCAGGCATGCAGCACCCACCAAGCCAACCCGATTTATCCTGAGATACGTCCTCAACACTCAGCAACCACTCCTCATCACCCATTTTATAATTGATTCATTACTCATTAGGCAGGACTGTCATTAGGGTTTGTTGTGTGCCCAGTGCTACCTACACTTAATGGTTCAGATGTATTTCAGTAATCTTTAGTACCTCTAAAGTTCACAGGGTTTTCAAAATTCTGGCCCTCAGAACAGAAACTAGTCATTTTGGATTGTTGATCATAGTGACATTGACCCAGATTACAACTGCAAGCCAGGTTTGTTAACAATTTTACTTGTCTTTCTTACTCATTCGATATAATATCCAATTATTCACATCGATTAGTTGCAAACAATAAGTGAGACAAACTTCTTCATTCAAATTTTGGACGGTCTCTTACTGCAGTTACAATTCTGCATACTTGTCCTAGTAAGCTCACAAGTAAATGATTGATTCACTACATCTATGCTTTCCTTGTCATATTTGTTGTCAATATTCTTTTAGGGTGGACCATCCTATTTCTAAATACTGGAACCGTAGACATGAGTGAATAGTATTTCTCTATGTGATCTCTTCCATCATGTGTGGGTAACGAACACTGCATTGTATAGAAAGAAAGTGCCATTTCCAGCTTTTACATAGGTTTCGATCTTTTACATGGAATACAATCTGCCTACTTGCTTTGTGTCGCAGTACCAACGCTCCACCCTTGAAGCTAAACATTACGCCACTCATAATTGCTTAGTTTATTTGTTCAAATACGAATTTTCATATGATTCTAATGTTCCTACTTCAGTTTTGAAATGTGTGCCTGCCTATTATAGAGACATAAGGGGTTTGTATTTTTGTGTGTGGTCTGGTCAGCACGGTTGGGGAGGTGAACTTTGCATATGCAGGGGTTTATAGGGAGACACTCTCCGAGTTGAATCCACAATGCATTCCATAGATAATCTGACTACTTTTTATGTTTTCATGAATCTCAGATTCTGAACAGCATCATAATGATTATGAGCTTGCGCGCATGAAAAGAATAAAGCAGAACAATGCCATGGTTGTCAAACTTGGCATTAAGGGACTGAAATCAAGTCTGGATGCAATGAAATGCAAACACTCTCCACCTACAGATTCATGCTCTAAATATGATCCTAATAGTGATTCTGAGCTAGAGGGAGACCTAAGTCAATGTAGCTCCCTAGCGGAGGAGTCAGAGGAAGATGCCCTATCTTATTCACACATCAAAGTACTTGCTCCAACTTTCCAAGGTTACATTGCTCGCACATATCTTGCAACTGATGCTTTGCATTGCTTCTACTTTGTTGAACTGCCATTAGCTTAGTTTACACATCGTGTATGTGAATACGCCCTGCCTATGCATTTTCAGTACATATTCCATCTGTCGTCATACCATATTTACCCATTCAAATGTTGTTCTTGTGTATCAGACGTTCAAAAGGAAGAGGGAGATTGCTGATCATGGAGGAGCACAAGCAAAGTATTTGGAAAAGGTAGTGGCACCTGATAAATCAAATAGCCCATTAGGTGTACTTGCAATATCACCTGACCCACAAAATACCCCAACTCTAGCAGACTCTAGCCCTACTACACTGGTCATTTCTGATGCCCCAACTCAGCAGACCCCAACTGCAGCAAACAGTATGATTATGCCAGTTGACATAGCACCAGCTGTACGATGCAAAACCCCCATTCCAGCAAAGAGTACACCAAATCCATTTGCCAAATCCCTTTTCGAACCAGAGAGAGCCCCAATTGGAGCAAATAGGACCCCTGTTCCATTTCTTCCTAGTTTAGAAGACGACGCTTATGTTGTTGTCCGGAACTTTGTGTGCATCTTTCTTTCATGGAAAGATTATACCGCAGACACAGAACAATTTCCAGTCTTCCTCCACAACTTACGCGTAAGTAATGTACTAATGTTATTCATGGTCATTACTGCATATGTTTCTGCTGACAGAAGACACAAGATTTCATTCTTTTAAATAGGCGAGGAGCAAACTGGATTGTGATGACGATCAAGGGTTGGTTGCGCTTTTCAAGCACTCGTTGATGAAGTATCGTTCCTACCTGAGGCAAGCGCACTTTGATGGCAATCCTCTGAACGAAATTTCTGTAAAGTCTTAGTTGCTACATTTATCCGACGGTGACTGGAATAATCTTGTTACACATTGGTCTCGGCTGCAGCATAAGGTACTGTCTATGATATCACATCACAATTTGAACTAGATTTCTGCATTTGCCTTAATGTCTCACTTGTACGAAAACTGTTAGCATAAGAACATTCGTTCTCAAGGGACCACAGAATCTCGCAACTATACTGCACACTGCATTGCTCTTGTGAGTACCTCTTGCCCTGTATGACCATACTTACTTCCATAGTTGTTTGATTATGTAGCATCACTGCACATGTTAGCCTCGTAATCGTCCATTTGGTGGACATTATAAGATCTGTATGGACTCTTACATGAATTTAGAATCAACCCAATGCTTTTGAAGAGGTTTAGCTCTGCAGTCCTCTTGTAGGGACTGAACGTGGTCTATCACTGTACTTACATTAATAGCTACTCCCTCCGTCCATAATATAAGAACGTTTTGTATAGTACACAAGTTTTGAAAACACTCTTGTATTATGGGAAGAGGGATTGGTTCATTTTGTAGCATTCTGCATCTTATCTCCCTCGCCCACCATTTACTAAAAAAGATCAGATATATATTTAATCTTACCAACAAGTAGAATACATAGACAATGCCAGTGCAGAAGTGTAGCCCATTGCTCTTGTCAGTACATTTTGTCCTGTAATGCTTGTACTTCCAGGGATTGGTAGTTGATTATGTAGCATCAATCTACATCTTATCTTCATTATCCTCTATCCCTTCCAGTATTATGATATCTATAATTACTCTCTACAAAATGTAGAGTACATGCAATGCTTATGAAGAAGATTTGTGCTGAAATTCTTGAGTTATCCTTCCCTTGAGATGGAGAAGGGCGTTATAAAGCCGGTGTTAACTGTTAATGTAAGTTAGTCCTTCTAAAGCCTTTATCCTCAACTGTTGTTTAATTTGCTCATACTCCCTATCGTTTACTGCTATTTAGTTTGCTATTTCTACCAAAATGCATGTTCGTAAGAACCGTAAGTTCTAAGTTTTACTTATAAAACCAAATTCCTTATTCATACCATGCACATTACTTAATACTCCCTATATGTATGCTTGTTTTTTTGGATCTATAATCAAGTGTGTGGTGAAGCAGCCCATGTTTGCACCTTGTCATCTCCTGTTTTATCTTACTGATGTGGCTGATGATATGAACAACATGCCATGCACATTATCCAAAATAGATACAATGATTTTCTTTGCCCTTCATCTATGCTTGTTGTGTTGACATGGTAATCCAATAGTGTGGTGAAGCTCCCCACATTATGAAAAATGCCAAATTATGCTATTGATATTTTGAACTTAATCTTTATTTTCTAATTTGAAATTGGATAGAATTGACAGAATAGTTATCATCTTTCTTTATACACGTGCAAAACCTGTCATCTCTCTGCTTTGTTTCAGGGTGATATGCCTGATGGCATGCACAAGTCTGCTGAAGGCTGTGAGACAAACCCAACATATATTGCAGCAAAGAAGGCAAAACATCTTGAAGATAGCGAGACAACCCCAAAGTCTTGTCTTGATGTAGTGTTCAAGTTACTTGAGACTAACAGTCAGACAAGCTCACAAAATTCGGTATCTCAATCAGTTCGACTTCTTCAGTCCCAAGTTCTAGCAAAAAGGCATTCTGCAACTCAACTTTGACTTGAAGTCCTATATCTACGAAAGATTGCAGAGAACACCAATGAGAACCTCATCGCTAAAAAGCTACACCTCGAAGCGATGACCGACATGCTAGGCCGGTCTCACAGCCTTGCTTTGCAGCTTGCGCAATAGTTCCCCCGCAAGGCTAACCTTTCTTGAACTGTCTTGGAAGTGGTCTCGGTTTAGTATTATTTTGTTACGCTGCAATGGTGCCCAATTTTTGTAATCTGCTTCTTCGTTGCGCTTTATGATCACTGGTGGCCAACTTCGATGCCCAGTGGATGTAATATACATTAAATCCTTTATTGTATAGTGTAGGTTTATTCTTAGTTACTAAGCCATAATTTCTTTACTGTATAGAGTAGGTTTGTTCTTAATTCCTACTAGTTACTGCCATCATCCGCTATCTGAAAAAAATATCAGATGTAGTCGACCGGACCGAAACATTCGACTCTAACAGGCCAGGTTTTTAGTAGGCCACAATTGGGCTGGCCTGCGTCTTTCTTGGGCCCGAATGATTGGGGCCTTCACACATTGCGCCAGGCCCAAACTTACACCGACCTATATTTTAGTTGGGCCTTTTGTCGACCCAGCGCTTAGTTTGGCCCAGGTAGCGTTGGGCCATTAACAGGCTGAATATTGTACTAGCCTGTTACGGCCGAGATGAAACCACGGGCTTTAGCAGGCCAAAATGCATGTTGGGCCTCAATTTTCACTAGTTGTCGACGGGCCTTCAGCTGGCCAAAATGTAGACTGGGCAGTTTTGGGCCCAGTTAGCTCACGGGCCGTTACGAGGCCGAAACATATCTCGGGCCTTAGTTGGCCCACTGATACCATGGGCCTTTAAGAGGCCGAAACCTTAGCACATGCATCAACGGGCTGAATTATGCAACAGGCCTTTAACAGGCCCAAAGTCACGTTGGGCTTAACTATTTCCACCTTTAGAACGGGCCGTTAATGGGCCCGATGTCCCGTCGGACCATATATGGCCCATGGGCAGCACGGGCCATTCCCAGGCCGAAAGTCACATCGAGCTGAAATGGGCCCATGTCTACATCAGGCCTCTAACAGGCCGAAAGTCACTGGGCTGTAGTTGGGCCCAAATATTCGGCGAACAATTAACGGGCCAGATCTGGCTTCGGGCCGCAAATGAGCCCAAATATTGGGCGAACAATTAACGGGCCAGATCTGGCTTCGGGCCGTAAATGGGCCCAAATATTGGGCGAATAATTAACGGGCCAGATCTGGCTTCGGGTCGTAAATGGGCCTTTATTAAGAAGGCCATTATTGGGCTGGCCCAGTAGTACCTGATTAAGTTCTATGGGCCTTTGACTGGGCCGGCCTTTTTAACCTATATGGGCCTCTGTTGGGCCCAGCCACGTGTCGACGTATCATAGACATGTCTCCTCTAATGGACGAGCGACATCTGGCCCACTGACGAGCTGGTAGGTGTTCCCTTTGGCCAATCAGAATTTTACACGTGGAAATTTCCCATTGGTCAGGGCTGTTAACGGGTTATCGGATCCAAAATCCGACCCGATAGCTTAACGTCGTTCCGTTGTGGTGGATGCCACGTGTCGGTCACCCTTGACGGAAGCACTTCTGTGACGCGTGATTTATCGTCATGGAAGTGGACACTTCCATGATGATAATTTTAGTAATGTCATGGAACACTTCTACGGCAGCACAGGTACGACTATCTTGATTCTGTCATTAAATCGTCATGGATGTACATGCATGAAAAAAAACGCGACCTACTGTGACAAACATGTATCATCACGCAAGTGTATTTTTTTGTAGTGGTGATGAAAACTAGCTTGATGATAATTCCCATGTGTCCTCGGGAGCGCTTTCCTTTATATAAGAGTTTGTCCAGGCTTGTCCTTTGCTACAAAAATGATTGGGCCATCTTGCTGCACCTTATTTCCTTTTATTACTTGTTACCCGTTACAAATTACCATATCACAAAACTATCTGTTATCAATAATTTCAGTGCTTGCAGAGAATACCTTACTGAAAACTGCTTATCATTTCCTTCTGCTCCTCGTTGGGCTCGACACTCTTACTTATCGAAAGGACTACGATATATCCCTTACACTTGTGGGTCATCAAGAATCTTTTTTGGCGCCGTTGCCGGGGAGTGCAGCGCCTTTGGTAGGTGGAATTTGGTAAGGAAAATTTTATATAGTGTGCTGAAATTTACTATCACTTGTTACTATGGAACATAATCCTTTGAGGGGCTTGTTCGGGGTATCCTCACCCTGACCAATAGAGCAAAGAGTTGCTCCTGAACCTACTGAAATTGTTTACTTTGAAATTCCTTCGGGTATGATAGAGAAACTACTAGCTATTCCTTTCACAGATGACGGAACATTACATCCCGATTTGCACCTAATCTATGTGGATGAAGTTGGTGGATTATTTAAGTTGGTGGATTATTTAAGCTTGCAGGTATGCCCAAGAATTAAACGGAGCTCTGAAGATTGGGATCTCCACGAAGGTAAGGAGTCTGGTATAACCCCAAAGTTTGATTGTGTTAATTCTTTTATGGATACCGATGCCTTTCATCAATTTAGCACTAAATATGGACTTTACTCTGAGATAATAGCTTCTTTCTGTAAATCCTTTGCTACTCATGTGGATCTCTCTAAGGAGAAGTGGTTTAAATATAATCCTCTCATTGAAGTAAAAGTAGTTGCACCTATTAAAGTTGAAGAAAAGACTATCACTTATAATGTTGATCCTGTTGTTCCTACTACTTATATTGAGAAACCACCTTTCCCTGTTAGAATAAAGGATCATGCTAAAGATTCAACTGTGGTTCGTAAGAGTAATACTAGAACACCTACACCCTCTAAGAAAATTAAAGTTGAACCTAGTATTGCTATGGTTAAAGATCTCTTGGCCGATAATATTGATGGGCATGTTATTTACTTCTGTGATGAAGTTGCTAGAATTGTTAGACCCAATACTAAAAATAAACATAGACCTGTTGTAGGCATGCCTATTATTTCTGTTAAAATAGGAGATAATGGCTATCATGGCTTATGTGATATGGGTGGTAGTGCAAGTGCAATAGCTCATTCCTTATACAAAGAAATTATGCATGATATTGCACCTGGTGAGATAGAGTAAATTGATGTTACAATTAAGCTTGCCAATAGAGACACTATTTCACCAGTTGGGACTGTCAGAGATGTTGAAGTCTTGTGTGGGGAAGTTAAATATCCTACTGATTTTCTTGTTCTTGGTTCCCCACAAGATAACTTTTGTCCCATTATATTTGGTAGACCCTTCTTGAATACTATTAATGCTAAGATAGATTGCAAAAAGGATGTAGTTACTATCGGTTTGGGGGATATCTCTCATGAGTTTAATTTTGCTAAATTTCGTAGAAAACCCCATGATAAAGAATTTCCTAGTAAAGATGAAATTATTGGTCTTGCTTCTATTGTCATGCCTCCTAACGATCCCTTAGAACAATATTTGCTCGAACATGAAAATGATATGTTCATGAATGAAAGAAGGGAAATAGATGAAGTATTCTTTAAGTAGGGACCTATTTTGAAACACAACTTGCCTGTTGAAATTCTAGGGGATCCTCCTCCACCCTAGGGTGATCACGTGTTCGAGCTTAAACCTTTAACTGATACTCTTAAATATGCTTATCTTGATGAGAAAAAGATATATCATGTTATTATTAGTGCTAACCTTTCAGAGCATGAAGAAAAGAAATTATTGAAAACTCTGAAGAAGCACCGTGATGCTATTGGATATACTCTTGATGATCTTAAGGGCATTAGTCCCACTCTATACCAGCACGAAATAAAATTGGAGAAAGACGCGAAACCGGTTGTTGATCACCAACGACGGTTAAATCCTAAGATGAAAGAAGTGGTAAGAAAAGAAATACTAAAGCTTCTAGAGGCAGGTATAATTTATCCCATTGTTGATAGTCAGTGGGTAAGTCATGTCCATTGTGTCCCTAAGAAGGTAGGTATTATCCAAACATACACATTTTTGCTTTCTAGATGGTTATTCTGGTTTTTCTCAAATACCTGTGTCAAAAGAGGATCAAGAAAAGACAACTTTCACTTGCCCTTTCGGTACCTTTTCTTATAGACGTATGCCTTTTGGTTTATGCAATGCACCTGCTACCTTTCAAAGATGTATGACTGCTATATTCTCTAACTTTTGTGAAAATATTGTTGAGGTATTCATGGATGATTTTTTTGTATATGGAACTTCTTTTGATGATTGCTTAAGAAACCTTGATCGAGTTTTGCAGAGATGTGAAGAAACTAATCTTGTCGTGAATTGGGAGAAGTGCCACTTTATGGTTAATGAAGGTATTGTCTTGGGGCATAAAATTTCTGAAAGAGGTATTGATGTTGATAAAGCTAAAGTTGATGCTATTGAAAAGATGCCGTGTCCTAGGGACATTAAAGGTATAAGAAGTTTCCTTGGTCATGCCGGTTTTTATAGGAGGTTCGTTAAGGACTTCTCTAAAATTTCTAGGCCTCTGATTAATCTCTTACAAAAATATGTTCCTTTTGTCTTTGATGATGATTGTGTAGAAGCATTTGAAATACTTAAGAAAGCTTTGATTTCTGCGCCTATTGTTCAGCCTCCTGATTGGAATTTACCCTTTGAAATTATGTGTGATGCTAGTGATTATACTGTAGGTGTTATTCTAGGACAAAGAGTTGATAAGAAACTAAATGTTATCCAATATGCTAGTAAAACTCTAGACAGTGCCCAAAGAAATTATGCTACTACTGAAAAAGAATTTTTAGCGGTTGTATTTGCTTGTGAAAAGTTCAGACCTTATATTGTTGGTTCTAAAGTAACTGTTCACACTGATCATGCTGCTATTAAATATCTTAAGGAAAATAAAGATGCTAAACATAGACTTATTAGATGGGTTCTCTTGCTACAAGAATTTGATTTGCATATTATTGATAGAAAGGGAGCTGAGAACCCCGTTGCAGACAACTTGTCTAGGTTAGAGAATGTTCTTGATGACCCACTACCTATTGATGATAGCTTTCCTGATGAACAACTAGCTGTCATAAATGCTTCTTGTACTGCTCCATGGTATGTTGATTATGCTAATTACATAGTTGCTAAATTTATACCTCCTAGTTTCACATACCATCAAAAGAAAAAGTTCATCTATGATTTAAGACATTACTTTTGGGATGACCCACACCTTTATAAAGAAGGAGTAGATGGTGTTATTAGATGTTGTGTACCTGAGCATGAACAGGAGCAGAGCCTACGCAAGTGTCACTTTGAGGCTTATGGAGGACACCATGCTGGAGATAGAACCGCACATAAGGTATTGCAACCCCGTTTTTTTGGCCTACTCTCTTCAAGGATGCCCTTAAGTTTGTCTTGTCTTGTGATGAATGTCACAGGATTGGTAATATTAGTAGACGTCAAGAAATACCTATGAATTATTCACTTGTTATTGAACCATTTGATGTTTCGGGCTTTGATTATATGGGACTGTTTCCTTCCTCTAATGGGTATACACATATTTTAGTTGCTGTTGATTACATTACTAAGTGGGTAGAGCTATTCCAAATAGTAGTGCTGATCATAACACCTCTATTAAGATGCTTAAAGAAGTTATTTTTTTGAGGTTTGGACTCGCTAGATATTTAATGATTGATGGTGGTTCACATTTTTATCCATGGTGCTTTTCGTAAAATGCTTGCTAAGTATGATGTTAATCATAGAATTGCATCTCCGTATCATCCATAGTCTAGTGGTCAAGTAGAATTGAGTAATAGAGAGGTTAAATTAATTTTCCAAAAGACTGTTAATAGATCCAGAAAGAATTGGTCAAAGAAACTTGATGATGCATTATGGGCCTATAGATCTGCATATAAAAATCCTATGGGTATGTCTCCATATAAAATGGTTTATGGAAAAGCTTGTCACTTACCTCTCGAACTAGAACACAAGGCATATTAGGCCATTAAAGAGCTCAACTATGACTTCAAACTTGCCAGTGAGAAGAGGCTTTTTTACATTAGCTCACTTGATGAATGGAGAACCCAGGCCTATGATAATGCCAAACTGTTTAAAGAAAAAGTTAAAAGATGGCATGACAAAAGGATACAAAAACGCGAGTTTAATGTAGGTGATTATGTATTGTTATACAACTCTATTTTAAGTTTTTTTGCAGGAAAACTCCTCTCTAAATGGGAAGGTCCTTACGTCATCGAGGAGGTCTATCGTTCCGGTGCCATAAAAATCAACCACTTCGAAGGCACAAATCCGAGGGTGGTGAACGGTCAAAGAATCAAACATTATATCTCAGGTAATCCCATAAATGTTGAAACTAATGTTATTGAAACCGTAACCCCAGAGGAATACATAAAGGACACTTTCCAGAATGTTTCAGACTCTGAAAAGGAAGAGGCATGCGGTGCGGTAAGTAAACCGACTCGAAAATAGTACTAATAGCAATTTTTCTCCGTTTTGGAATATTTAAGAAAATAGGAAAATAAGAAGCAGTCCGGGAAGGACACGACGCTTCAACGAGGGTGGAGGGCGCGCCCCCTGCCTCATGGGCACCTCATGTGCTCTCCGGACTCTGATTTCTTGCACGATACTTCTTTTGGTCGGTAAAAATTCATTATATAATCTCCCGAAGGTTTTGACCACCGTACCACACAAACATCCTCTGTTTTTGTTTCGAGCTGTTTCTACCGCAGATTTAGAGCAAGATGTCTTCTCAAGAGTCAGTCGTGGAGAGTCGGGTGTCTCATCCAATACCGGGGCCAAGAACAAACAACGATGCTGACCACTTTGGTCCAGCAACTGAGGAAGAAATGGAGGCCGACTTGAAAAGGATAGATGCCATGGAGGAGGATCAAGATGTTACTTCTTGTTTCCGAGCCGGATTCACAATGGGGGAACTACAGAGCTCATCTATTCCAAACTCAGTCATCCCTTCCAATGTTAGATTTCTTTCTCATGAAAATATGAAAAAGAGTGTTTCTTGTTCTCCCGCAGCTATGCAACATCCTTGGGTGAAAGGAGCTTTAGCCATGACAGGCAAGCTCCATAAGGAAATAATGGACCTCAAGCAGCAAGTCAATAAGCTCTAGGAAGAGAATCGTATCCTGAGGGGAATCATCGCCAAGAATATCACATCACCACCCCCAAAGATAGAGACATAAACACATGGGTATGGGCACTTCCCTTGGGAACTGCCAATCTTGCGGGAGGTGCCCCGTTATCATATCACCATCACACTCCTATCTTTACCATTTTTCTTAGTTCAATCCTATTAGTAATATCTTGATCTAGTAGAATAAAGTTTTAGTATGATCTAGTTTTGAGTTTTGCTTTATGATCCTTCTATGTAATCGAGTCCGTGAGCTATATATAATAAAGATTAGTTATGAGTCAAGGGACTAATTATCATGCCATGATCTGGAGGGAATAAAAATAAAAGAGAAGAGAAAGAATAAAAAGAAATAAAGAGATCATATGGATCTTATGGAGAGTAATGACTTCACATATGAAGAGTATGATGAATAAAAGTTGTTGAGAGTTGACAAGCATAGTCTTGGTCTTCATTGCAATTAATAGGAAGTAATAAAGAAAGAGAGGTTTTACATATAAATATACTATCTTGGACAATCTTTTATGATTGTGAGCACTCCTTAAAATATGACATGCAAAAAGGTTGAGGTTGTACAAGGAAGACAACGTAATGGGTTATGCTTTCTTACATCCGAAATAAGTTATATTGTCATGGATCATCCAACATGTTGAGCTTGCCTTTCCCTCTCATGCTAGCCAAATTCTTTGCACCAAGTAGAGATACTACTTGTGCTTCCAAATATCCTTAAACCAAGTTTTGCCATGAGAGTCCAACATATCTACCTATGGATTGGGTAAGATCCTTCAAGTAAGTTGTCATTGTTGCAAGCAATAAAAATTTCTCTCTAAATATGTATGATTTATTGGCATGGAGAAAATAAGCTTTATACGATCTTGTGATGTGGAAAAAAATAAAAGCGACCGACTGCATAATAAAGGTCCATATCACAAGTGGCATTATAAAGTAACGTTCTTTTGCATTAAGATTTCATGCATCCAACCATAAAAGCACATGACAACCTCTGCTTCCCACTGCGAAGGGCCTATCTTTTATTCTTGTCTTATACTTCATACAAGAGTCATGGTGATCTTCACCTTTGCTTTTTACATTTTATCTTTGGCAAGCATTGTGTGTTGGAAAGATCCTGATACATATAGCTAACTGGATGTGAGTTTTCATGAACTATTATTGTTGACATTACCCTTGAGGTAAAAGGTTGGGAGGCAAAACTATAAGCCCCTATCTTTCTCTGTGTCCAATTAAAACTTCATACCCATAAATATTGCGTGAGTGTTAGCAATTGTGAAAGACTAAATGATAGTTGAGTATGTGGACTTTCTGAAAAGCTCTTATATTGACTCTTTCTGATGTTATGATAAATTGCAATTGCTTTAGTGACTGAGATTATAGTTTGTTAGTTTTCAATGAAGTTTCCGATTCATACTTGAAATTGTGAATGAACTGTTACTTTAGCATAAGAAAAGAAATCATATGACAATATATATATATATGTTGCTATTCTAAGAATGATCATGATGCCCTCATGTCCGTATTTTATTTTATTGACACCTCTGTCTCTAAACATGTGGACATATTTTTCGATATCGGCTTTCGCTTGAGGACAAGAGAGGTCTAAGCTTGGGGGTGTTGATACGTCCATTTTGCATCATGTTTTTATATCGATATTTATTGCATTATGGGCTGTTATTACACATTATGTCACAATACTTATGCCTATTCTCTCTTATTTTACAAGGTTTACATGAAGAGGGAGAATGCCAGCAACTGGAATTCTGGGCTGGAAAAGGAGCAAATATTAGAGACCTATTATGCACAGCTCCAAAAGTCCTGAAACTCCATGGGAGTCATTTTCAAAATATATAAAAAATATTGGGCGAAGGAAGCGCCAAAGGGGGGCCACCCACCATCCACGAGGGTGGGGGGCGCGCACTACCCCCGGGCACGCCCCCTGCCTCGTGGCCCCCCTG
The DNA here is from genome assembly GCF_002162155.2 of Triticum dicoccoides. Lineage (NCBI taxonomy): Eukaryota > Viridiplantae > Streptophyta > Magnoliopsida > Poales > Poaceae > Triticum > Triticum dicoccoides. Next base: position 214,985,409 of record NC_041388.1, read on the forward strand.
GCAGGCCTCTGGTGCCCATCTTCTGCTATATGAAGTCTTTCGTCCGAGAAAAAACATAAGCAAGCTCACGGGATGAAACTCCGCTGCCACGAGGCGGAACCTTGGCGTAACCAATCTAGGGCTCCGGCGGAGCTGTTCTACCAAGGAAACATCCCTCCGGGAGAGGGAAATCATCACCATCGTCATCACCATCGATCCTCTCATCGGGGGGGGGGGGTCAATCTCCATCAACATCTTCACCAGCACAATCTCATCTCAAACTCTAGTTCATCTCTTGTATCCAATCTTTGTCTCAAAACCTTAGATTGGTACATGTGGGTTACTGATAGTGTTGATTATTCCTTGTAGTTGATGCTAGTTGGTTTATTCGGTGGAAGATCATATGTTCAGATCTTTTATGCATATTAATACCCCTCTGATTATTGAACATGAATATGATTTGTGAGTAGTTACATTTGTTCCTCGGGACATGGGAGAAGTCTTGCTATAAGTAGTCATATGAATTTGGTATTCGTTCGATATTTTGATGAGATGTATGTTGTCTCTCCTCTAGTGGTGTCATGTGAACGTCGACTACATGACACTTCACCATTGTTTGGGCCTAGAGGAAGGCATTGGGAAGTAATAATTAGATGATGGGTTGCTAGAGTGACAGAAGCTTAAACCCTAGTTTATGAGTTGCTTCGTAAGGGGCTGATTTGGATCCATATGTTTCATGCTATGGTTAGGTTTACCTTAATACTTCTTTTGTAGTTGCGGATGCTTGCAAGAGGGTTTAATAAAAAGTTGGATGCTTGTCCATTGAACGGAAGTACCCAAGCGCCGGTCCAGCCATATACCAAATTATCAAAGTACCGAACACGAATCATATGAACGTGATGAAAACTAGCTTGACGATAATTCTCATGTGTCCTCGGGAGCGTGTTCCTTTCTATAAGAGTTTGTCCAGGCTTGTCCTTTGCTACAAAAAGGATTGGGCCATCTTGCTGCACCTTATTTACTTTTATTACTTGTTACCCGTTACAAATTACCTGATCACAAAACTATCAGTTACCGATAATTTCAGTGCTTGCAGAGAATACCTTACTGAAAACTGCTTATCATTTCCTTCTGCTCCTCGTTGGGTTCGACACTCTTACTTATCGGAAGGACTATGATAGATCCCCTACACTTGTGGGTCATCAAGACTCTTTTCTGGCGCTATTGCCAGGGAGTGAAGCGCCTTTTGTAGGTGGAATTTGGTAAGGAAAAATTTATATAGTGTGCTGAAATTTACTGTCACTTGTTACTATGGAACATAATCCTTTGAGGGTCTTGTTCGGGGTATCTTCACCCCGACCAGTAGAGCAAAGAGTTTCTCCTCAACCTACCGAACCTACTGAAAATGTTTACTATGAAATTCCTTCGGGTATGATAGACAAACTGCTAGCTAATCCTTTCACATGTGATGGAACATTACGTCCCGATTTGCAACTAATCTATGTGGATGAAGTTTGTGGAATATTTAAGCTTGCAGGTATGCCCGAGGATGTTATCAAGAAGAAGGTCTTCCCTTTATATTTTAAGAGAAAGGCATTGACATGGTTTAGGCTATGTGATGATATGGGATCATGGAATTGCAACAGAATGAAATTGGAATTTCATCAGAAGTTTTATCCTACGCATCTTGTTCACCGGCATCGTAATTATATATATAATTTTTGGCCTCGCGAAGGAGAAAGCATCGCCCCAGCTTGGGGAGGCTTAAGTCAATGCTATATTCATGCCCCAATCATGAGCTCTCAAGAGAAATTATTATTCAAAATTTTTATGCTCGTCTTTCTCTCAATAATCTCTCCATGCTCGATACTTCTCATACTGGTTCTTTTATGATGAAGACTATTGAATTCAAATGGGATTTATTGGAGAGAATTAAACGCAGCTCTGAAGATTGGGATCTCGACGAAGGTAAGGAGTCAGGTATAACCCCAAAGTTTGATTTTGTTAAATCTTTTATGGATACCGATGCCTTTCGTCAATTTAGTACTAAGTATGGACTTGACTCTGAGATAGTAACTTCTTTATGTGATTCCTTTGCTACTCATCTTGATCTCCCAAAGAAGAAGTGGTTTAAATATTATCCTCCCATTGAATTAAAAGTAGTTGCACCTATTAAAGTTGAAGAAAAGACTATCACTTATAATGTTGATCCCGTTGTTCCTACTGCTTATATTGAGAAACCACCTTTCCCTGTTAGAATAAAGAATCATGCTAAAGCTTCAACTGTGGTTCATAAGAGTAATACTAGAACACCTACACCCTCTGAGCAAATTAAAGTTGAACCTAGTATTGCTATGGTTAAAGATCTCTTGGCCGATAATATTGATGGGCATGTAATTTACTTCTGTGATGAAGCTGCTAGAATTGCTAGACCCGATACTAAAAATAAACATAGATCTGTTGTAGGCATGCCTGTTATTTCTATTAAAATAGGAGATCATTGCTATCATGGCTTATGTTATATGGGTGCTAGTGCAAGTGCAATACCTCATTCCTTATACAAAGAAATTATGCGTGATATTGCACTTACTGAGATAAAGGAAATTGATGTTAGAATTAATCTTGCCAATAGAGACACTATTTCACCAGTTGGGATTGTTAGAGATGTTGATGTCTTGTGTGGAAAAGTTAAATATCCTGCTGATTTTCTTGTTCATGGTTCCCCACAAGATATCTTTTGTCCCATTATATTTGGTAGACCCTTCTTGAATACTGTTAATGCTAAGATAGATTGCAAAAAGTATGTAGTTGCTATTAGTTTGGGGGATATGTCTCATGAATTTAATTTTGCTAAATTTTGTAGACAACCCCATGATAAAGAATTGCCTAGTAAAGATGAAATTATTTGTCTTGCTTCTATTGCCGTGCCTCCTAACGATCCCTTAGAACAATATTTGCTCGACCATGAAAATGATATGTTTATGAATGAAAGAAGGGAAATAGATGAAGTATTCTTTAAACAGGGGCCTATTTTGAAACACAACTTACCTGTTGAAATTCTAGGGGGACCTCCTCCACCCAAGGGTGATCCCGTGTTTGAGCTTAAACCTTTACCTGATATTCTTAAATATGCTTATCTTGATGAGAAAAATATATATCCTGTTATTATTAGTGCTAATTTTTCAGAGCATGAAGAAAAGAAATTATTGAAAGCTCTGAAGAAGCACCGCGCTGCTATTGGATATACTCTTGATGATCTTAAGGGCATTAGTCCCATTCTATGAGAATGGAGAACCCAGGCCTATGAGAATGCCAACTTGTTTAAAGAAAAAGTTAAAAGATGGCATGACAAAAGGATACAAAAATGTGAGTTTAATGTATGTGATTTTGTATTGTTATACAACTCTCGTTTATGATTTTTTGCAGGAAAACTCCTCTCTAAATGGGAATGTCCTTACGTCATCGAGGAGGTCTATCGTTCCGGTGCCATAAAAATCAACAACTTCGAAGGCACAAATCCGAGGGTGGTGAACGGTCAAAGAATCAAATATTATATCTCAGGTAATCCCATAAATGTTGAAAGTAATGTTATTGAAACCGTAACCCTAGAGGAATACATAAGGGACACTTTCTGGAATGTTTCAGACTCCGAAAAGGAAGATGTATGCGGTGCGGTAAGTAAACCAACTCCTAAACAGTTCTAATAGCAAATTTTGTCTGTTTTCGAATATTTTAAAAAATAGGAAAATAAGAAGTAGTCCGGGAAGGACACGAGGCTTCCACGAGGGTGGAGGGTGTGCCCTACCCCCCTGGGCGCGCCCCCTGCCTCGTGGGCACCTCGTGTGCTCTCCGGACTCCGATTTCTTGCGCGATACTTCTTTTGGTCGGTAAAAATTCAATATATAATCTCCCGAAGGTTTTGACCACCGTACCACGCAAACATCCTTTGTTTTTGTTTCGAGCTATTTCTGCTGCAGATTTAGAGCAAGATGTCTTCTCAAGAGTCAGTCAGGGAGAGTCGGGTATCTCATCCGATACCGGGGCCAAGAGAAAACAGCGATGCTGACCACTTTGGTCCATCAACTGAGGAAGAGATGGATGCCGACTTGAAAAGGATAGATGCCATGGAGGAGGATCAAGAAGCTACTATTCGTTTCCGAGCCGGATTCATGGTCAGGGAACTACAGAACTCATCTATTCCAAACTCAGTCATCCCTTCCAACGTTAGATTTCTTTCTTATGAAAATATGAAAAAGATTGTTACTTGTTCTCCCGCATCTATGCAACATCCTTGGGTGAAAGGAGCTTTAGCCGTCACGGGCAAGCTGTGTAAGGAAATAATGGACTTCAAGCAGCAAGTCAATAAGCTCGAGGAAGAGAATCGCATCATGAGGGGCATCATCGCCAAGAATACCACATCACCACCCCTGAAGAAAGAGACATAAACACATGGGTATTGACCCTCCCCTTGGCAACTGCCAAGCTTGGGGGAGGTGCCCCGGTATCTTATCACCATCACACTCCTATCTTTACCATTTTTCTTAGTTCGATCCTTTTAGTAATATCTTGATCTAGTAGAATAAAGTTTTAGTATGATCTAGTTTTGAGTTTTGCTTTATGGTCCTTCTATGTAATCGAGTTCGTGAGCTATATATATAATACAGATTAGTTATGAGTCAAGGGCCTGATTATCTTGCCATGATCTGGAGAGAATAAAAATAAAAGATAAAAAAAGAATATAAATAAATAAAGAGATCATATGGATCTTCTGGAGAGTAATGACTTCACATATAAAGAGTATGATAAATAAAAGTTGTTGAGAGTTGACAAGCATAGTCTTGGTCATCGTTGCAATTAATAGGCAGTAATAAAGAAAGAGAGGTTTTCACATATAAATATACTATCTTGGACATCTTTTATGATTTTGAGCACTCATTAAAATATGACATGCAAAAAGGTTGAGGTTGTACAAGGAAGACAACATAATGGGTTATGCTTTCTTACATTCGAAATAAATTATATTTCCTGGATCATCCAACATGTTGAGCTTGCCTTTCCCTCTCATGCTAGCCAAATTCTTTGCACCAAGTATAGATACTACTTGTGCTTTAAATATCCTTAAACCCAGTTTTGTCGTGAGAGTCCACCATATCTACCTCTGGATTGAGTAAGATCCTTCAAGTAAGTTGCAATTGTTGCAAGAAATAAAAATTGCTCTCTAGATATGTATGATTTATTAGTGTGGAGAAAATAAGCTTTATACGATCTTGTGATGTGGAAGAAATAAAAGCGACGGACTGCATAATAAAGGTCCATATCACAAGTGGCAATATAAAGTAACGTTCTTTTGCATTAAGATTTCGTGCATCCAACCATAAAAGCACATGACAACCTCTGCTTCCCTCTGTGAAGGGACTTTCTTTTATTCTTGTCTTATACAAGAGTCATGGTGATCTTCACCTTTCATTTTTACATTTTATCCTTTGGCAAGCACTGTGTGTTGGAAAGATCCTGATACATATAGCTAATTGGATGTGAGTTTTCATGAACTATTATTGTTGACATTACCCTTGAGGTAAGAGGTTGGGAGGCAAAACTATAAGCCCTTATCTTTCTCTGTGTCTGATTAAAACTTCATACCCATAAATATTGCGTGAGTGTTCGCAATTGTGAAAGACTAAATGATAGTTGATTATGTGGACTTGCTGAAAAGCTCTTATATTGACTCTTTCCGATATTATGATAAATTGAAATTTCTTCAATGACTGAGATTATAGTTTGTTAGTTTTCAATGAAGTTTCTGATTCATACTTGAAATTGTGAATGAATTGTTACTTTAGCATAAGAAATCATATGACAATATATATATATATATATATGTTGCTGTTCTAAGAATGATCATGATGCGCTCATGTCCATATTTTATTTTATCGACACCTCTATCTCTAAATATGTGGACATATTTTCGATATTAGCTTCCGCTTGAGGACAATCGAGGTCCATATTTGTATCATGATTTTATATCGATATTTATTGCATTATGGGTTGTCATTACACATTATGTCACAATACTTATGCCTTTTCTCTCTTATTTTACAAGGTTTACATGAAGAGGGAGAATGCGGGCAGCTAGAATTCTCGGCTAGAAAAGGAGCAAATATTAGAGACCTATTCTACACAGCTCCAAAAGTCCTGAAACTCCAAGGTAGTCATTTTCAGAATATAAAAAAATATTGGGCGTAGGAAGCACCAGAGGGGGGCACCCACCATACACGAGGGTGGGTGCGCTCCGTACCCCTGGGCGCGCCCCTTGCCTCGTGGGCCCCCTGGCAGGCCTCTGGTGCCCATCTTCTGCTATATGAAGTCTTTCGTTCGAGAAAAAATCAAAAGGAAGCTCACAGAACAAAACTCCGCCGCCACAAGGCGGAACTAATCTAGGGCTCCGGCGGAGCTGTTCTATCGAGGAAACATCCCTCCGGGAGGGGGAAATCATCACCATCGATCCTCTCATCAGGAGGGGGTTAATCTCCATCAACATCTTCACCAGCACCATCTCATCTCAAACCCTAGTTCACCTCTTGTATCCAATCTTTGTCTCAAAACCATAGATTGGTACCTATGGGTTACTAGTAGTGTTTATTACTCCTTGTAGATGGTGCTAGTTGGTTTATTCTGTGGAAGATCATATGTTCAGATCCTTTATGCATAGAGATACCCCTCTGATTATGAACATGAATATGATTTGTGAGTAGTTATGTTTGTTCTTGAGGACATGGGAGAAGTCTTGCTATAAGTAGTCATGTGAATTTGGTACTCGTTTTGATGAGATGTATGTTGTCTCTCCTCTAGTGGTGTCATGTGAACGTCGACTACATGACACTTCACCATTGTTTGGGCCTATAGGAAGGCATTGGGAAGTAATAAGTAGATGATGGGTTGCTAGAGTGATAGAAGCTTAAACCCTAGTTTATGAGTTGCTTCGTAAGGGGCTGATTTGGATCCATATGTTTCATGCTATGGTTAGGTTTACCTTAATACTTCTTTTGTAGTTGCCGATGCTTGCAAGAGGGGTTAATCATAAGTGGGATGCTTGTCCAAGGAAGGGCAGTACCCAAGCACCGGTCCACCCACATATCAAATTATCAAAGTACTGAACGCGAATCATATGAACGTGATGAAAACTAGCTTGACAATAATTCCCATGTGTCCTCGGGAGCGCTTTCCTTTATATAAGAGTTTGTCCAGGCTCGTCCTTTGCTACAAAAAGGATTGGGCCATCTTGCTGCACCTTATTTACTTTTATTACTTGTTAACCGTTACAAATTACCTTATCACAAAACTATCTGTTACCGATAATTTCAGTGCTTGCAGAGAATACCTTAATGTTTGAAAACTGCTTATCATTTCCTTCTGCTCCTCGTTGGGTTCGACACTCTTACTTATCGAAAGGACTACGACAGATCCCCTACACTTGTGGGTCATCAGAAGGTGATAAAATTCTGAATTTTTTTACACAGTACTGCTATACAAATTGTTTATTTTGTCCAAATTTGTAAGAACTGTTGGAGTTACAGAAGTATGGTAGATGTTCAGATTACTACAGACTCTGTTGTTTAAGATAGATTCTGTTTTTGACGCATTGTTTTGCTAGTTTTGATGAAACTATCGATTTTATCGGTGGTATAAGCCATGGAGAAGTTATTATATAGTAGCTACAATGCAAAAATAAAATATGAATGGGTTTGCAACAGTATTTGAAGTGGTGATTTGCTTTATCTTGCTAAAGGATCTCATGAGGTTTTTGTTAAGTTTTGTGTGGTTGAAGTTTTCATGTTTTGGTTGATATAATGATGGATGAATGAATAAGGAGTGGATAGAGCTTAAGCTTGGGGATTCCCGAGGCACCGCAAGGTAATATTCAAGGACTCCCAAGCAACTAAGCTTGGGGATGCCCCGAAAGGCATCCCCTCTTTCTGCTAATGACCATCGGTAATGTTACTTGGAGCTATATTTTATTCGTCACATGATATACGTAAATCATGGAGCGTCGTGTGCTTTTTATTTTTATTTTAATAATGCACCATGCTGGTATGAGATAGTCCTTGGTTGATTTGTAGAATGATTCATGCACTTCACTTATATCTTTTGAGTATGGCTTTATAGAATGCTTCATGTGCTTCGGTTATATCATTTGAAGTTTGGATTGCCTGTTTGTCTATGCATAGAAAACTTCCATTTTTAGAATGCTCTTTTTCTTTAGTTATATTTGTTAAAGCGTGGGCATATCTTTTGTAGAAAAAATGGAACTCTCTTGCTTCACTTATATCTATTTAGAGAGTCAACAGGAATTGGTCATTCACATGGTTAGTCATAAAATCCTACATAACTTGTAGATCACTGAATGTGATATGTTTGATTCATTGCAATAGTTTTGCGATATAAAGATGGTGATATTAGAGTCATGCTAGTGAATAATTGTGGATTGGTAGAAATACATGTGTTAAGGTTTGTGATTCCCGAAGCATGCACGTATGGTGAACCATTATGTGATGAAGTGGGAGCATGATTTAGTTTTGATTGTCTTCCTTATGAGTGGTGGTCACAGACAAGCGATGGTCTTTTCCTACCAATCTACCCCCCTAGGGGCATGCGTGTAGTACTTTGTTTTGATAGCTAATAAATTGTTGCAGTAAGTATGAGAGTTCTTCATGACTAATGTTGAGTCCATGGATTATACGCGCTCTCACCCTTCCATCATTGCTAGCCTCTTCGGTACCGTGCAATGCCCTTTCTCACCTCGAGAGTTGGTGCAAACTTCGCCAGTGCATCCAAACCCCGTGATATGATACGCTCTATCACACATAGGCCTCCATATGTTTTCCTCAAAACAGCCACCATACCTACCTATCATGGCATTTCCATAGCCATTCCGAGATATATTGCTATGCAACTTCCATCATCATCATATATATGACTTGAGCATTCATTGTCATATTGCTTTGCATGATCACAAGATATCTAGCATGATATTTCCATGGCTTGTTCGTCTTTTGATATCTTTGCTACGCTAGATCATTGCACATCCTGGTACACCGCTAGAGGCATTCATATAGAGTCATATTTTGTTCTAGTACCGAGTTGTAATATTGAGTTGTATGTAAATAAAAGTGTGATGATCATCATTATTAGAGCATTGTCCCAGTGAGGAAAGGATGATGGAGACTGTGACTCCCCCACAAGTCGGGATGAGACTCCGGACGAAAAATAAAATAAAATAGAAGAGCCCAAAATAGGAGAGCCCAAAAAAGGTAAAAAAAGGAAAAATGAGAGAAAAAGAGAGAAGGGGCAATGCTACTATCCTTTTACCACACTTGTGCTTCAGAGTTGCACCATGTTCTTCATATATAGAGTCTCTTGAGTTATCACTTCATATACTAGTGGGGATTTTCATTATAGAACATGGCTTGTATATTCCAATGATGGGCTTCCTCAAATGCCCGAGGTCTTCATGAGCAAGCAAGTTGGATGCACACCCACTTAGTTTTCAGTTTGAGCTTTCATACACTTATATCTCTTAGTGCATCCATTGCATCACAATCTCTACTCCTCGCATTTACATCAATTGATGGGCATCTCCATAGCCCGTTGATTAGCCACGTCGATGTGAGACTTTCTTCCTTTTGTCTTCTCCACACAACTGCCACCATCATAATCTATTTCACCTATAGTGCTATATCCATGGCTCACGCTCATGTATTGTGTGAAATTTGAAAAGGCTTGAGAACATTAAAAGTATGAAACAATTTGTTGGCTTGTCATCGGGGTTGCGCATGATGAAATAATTTGTGTGATGAAGATGGAGCATAGCCAGACTATATGATGTTGTAGGGATAACTTTCTTTGGCCATGTTATTTTGAGAAAGACATGATTCCTTTATTAGTGTTCTTGAAGTATTATTGTCTTTATGTCAAATGATAGACTACTACTTTAAATCACTCGTGTCTTAATATTCATGCCATGATTAGATTATATGATCAAGATTATGCTAGGTAGCATTCCACATCAAAAATTATCTTTTTTATCATTTCCCTACTCGAGGACGAGCAGGAATTAAGCTTGGGATGCTAATACGTCTCCATCGTATCTATAATTTTTTATTGTTCAATGCCAATGTTCTACAACTTTTACATACTTTTGGCAACAATTATATGATTTTCTTGGAGTAACATATTGATCCAGTGCCCAGCTCCAGTTCCTATTTGTTGCATATTTTTTGTTTTGTAGAAAATCCATATCAAATGGAGTCCAAACGCGATAAAAACTTACGGAGATTTTTTTGGAATATATGTTAATTTTTGGAAGTGGAATCAACACGAGACGATGCCAGAGGCGGCGGCAAGGTAGGGGGCGCGCCCCAGGGGTAGGGCGCGCCCTGGGCCCTTGTGGCGACCCTGTAAGGCGGTTGGTGCCCTTCTTCGTCCACAAGAAAGCTAATATCCAGATAAAAATCGTGTTAAAATTTCCGCCCAATTGGACTTACAGATCTCGGGGAATTTAAGAAACGGTGAAAGGCGAGAAACAGGGAGCGCTGAAACAGAAGGAAACTGAGAGAGAGAGATAGAGAGAGAGAGAGAGAGAGAGAGAGAGAGAGAGAGAGAGAGAGAGAGAGAGAGAGAGAGAGAGAAAGGAGAGAGGGGAGAGAGAGATCCAATCTTGGAGGGGATCCTGCCCCTCTGCCGCCATGGAGGCCAAGACTAGAGGGGAAACCCTCCTCCCAGCTAGGGGGAGGCCAAGGAAGAAGAAGATGGAGGGGGCTCTCTAGCCCTCTCTCCCGGTGGCGGCTGAACACCGTCGGGGCCATCGTCGTGACAGTGATCTATAACAACAACTTTGCTGCCATCGTCACCAACTCTCTTCCCCTCTATGAAGAGGTGTAACACCTCTTCTCCCCGTTGTAATCTCTACTTAAATATGGTGCTCAACGTTATATATTATTTCCCAATGATGTATGGCTATCCTATGATGTTTGAGTAGATCCGTTTTTTCCTATGAACGTGATTGGTTCGAGTTGTATGTTTTATTATTGGTGCTGTCCTTTGGTGTTCGGTGTTGCACAAGCGTGAGGGATCTAGATACGTCTCCAATGTATCTATAATTTTTGATTGTTCCATGCTATTATATTATCTGTTTTGGATGTTTTATATGCATTAGTACTATTTATATTATTTTGGGACTAACCTATTAACCTAGGGCCCAGTGTCAGTTCCTGTTTTTCCCTGTTTTTGAGTTTTGTAGAAAAGGAATACCAAACGGAGTCCAAATGGAATAAAACCTTCGCATGATTTTTCTTGGACCAGAAGCAAACCAAGACACCTGTAGATGAAGTTGGAGGAGCCACGAGGGGGCCACAAGGATGGAGGGAGCGCCCCCACCCTTGTGGGCCCCTCATGCACCTCCTGATCTAATTCTTTCGCATATATATTCCCAAATATCCCTAAACCAATAGAGGCATCCACAAAAACACTTTTCCACCGCCGCAACCTTCTGTGCCGATGAGATCCCATCTAGGGCCTTTTCCGGCACCCTGCCGGAGGGGGGTTCGATCACGGAGGGCTTCTACATAAACTCTATTGCCCTTCTGATGAAGCGTGAGTATTTTACCTCAGACCTACAGGTCCATAGCTAGTAGCTAGATGACTTCTTCTCTCTCTTTGATTCTCAATACCATGTTCTCCTCGATGTTCTTGGAGATCTATTCGATGTAATACTCTTTTGCGGTATGTTTGTCGAGATCCGATGAATTGTGGATTTATGATCAGCTTATCTATGAATAATATTTGAATCTTATCTGAAGTCTTTTATGCATGATTTGATATCTTTGTAATTCCCTTCGAACTATCTGTTTAGTTTGGCCAACTAGATTGGTTTTTCTTGCAATGGGAGAAGTGCTTAGCTTTGGGTTCAATCTTGCAGTGTCCTTTCTCAGTGACAGTAGGGGCAGCAAGGTACATATTGTATTGGTGTCATCGATGATAAAAAGATGGGGTTTTCTTCATATTGCTTGAGTTAATTCCTCTACATCATGTCATCTTACTTAATGCATTACTCTGTTCTTCATGAACTTAATACTCTAGATGCAAGCAGGAGTCGCTCGATGTGTGGAGTAATAGTAGTAGATGCAGAATAGTTTCAGTCTACTTGACACGGACGTGATGCCCATATTCATGATCATTGCCTTAGATATCGTCAGAACTTTGCGCTTTTTTATCAATTGCTCGGCAGTAATTTGTCCACCCACTATATTATTTGCTATCATGAGAGAATCCTCTAGTAAAACCAATGGCCCCCGCGTCTATTTTCCATCATATAAGTTTCTATTTTCCATCATATAAGTTTCTATTTTCCATCATATAAGTTTCTATTTTCCATCATATAAGTTTCTATTTTCCATCATACAAGTTTCCGATCTACAATATTAGTTTTCGATTTACTACTTTTGCAATCTTTTACTTTCCGATCTATAAACCAAAAATACCAAAAATATTTACTTTATCGTTTATCTATCTCTATCAGATCTCACCTTTGCAAGTAATCGTGAAGGGATTGACAGCCCCTTTATCGTGTTGGGTGCAAGTTGTTTGATTGTTTGTGCATGTATTCGGTGATTTGTGCATTGTGTGTTGTCTCCTACTAGATTGATACCTTGGTTCTCAAACTGAGGGAAATACTTATCTCTACTTTGCTGCATTACCCTTACCTATTTAAGGAAAAAACCAACTCAAGCTCAAGAAGTAGCAAATCCCCACTGTATGGTTTGCAATATGTTCATGATTTGCTTATGGTGGTTTGCTAGAGTGACAGAAGCTTAAAGCCGAGTAAGTAGGTTGTTTTTCTATGGGAGTAAAGAGGACTTGATACTTTAATGCTATGGTTGGGTTTTACCTTAATGATCTTTAGTAGTTACGGATGTTTGCTAGAGTTCCAGTCATAAGTGCATATGATCCAATGAGAGAAAGTATGTTAGCTTATGCCTCTCCCTCATATAAAATTGCAATAATAATTACCGGTCTAGTTCTCGATTGCCTAGGGACAAATAGCTTTCTTGTGACAAAAGGCTCCCTATTAAAACTAACTTAGTTGTTTCTTTATCTAAATAGCCCCTAGTTTTTATTTATGTGTTTTTTATTATCTTGCAAACCTATCCTACAACACCTTCAAAGTACTTCTAGTTTCATACTTGTTCTAGATAAAGCGAACGTAAAGCATGCGTAGAGTTGTATCGGTGGTCGATAGAACTTGAGGGAATATTCGTTCTACCCTTAGCTCCTTGTTGGGTTCGACACTCTTACTTATCGAAAGAGACTACAACTAATCCCCTATACTTGTGGGTTATCAGTCTTCCTCTTCACCACTGCCGTACCAATTGGCTATTAACATAGCCCGATTAATAGTTGTTGTCTCAGTTTAAGCAAACTTCATGTTATGCTCCCGGTACCTAACTCCGTCCTTGAAGGTGCAGATGTCCTGGTGCTCGGTGACATTCTCCACTGTATTGTGCAAGGTGGTCCACCGCTGAACAAACTCACGGAGAGTCTTATTTTGTCTCTGCACACAGTGTTGTAGCTCGGCTAGGCCACCCGGTCTCTTGTAAGTGCCTTCAAAAGTTTTGATGAACACTCTTGCCAAGTCGTCCCAACACAAATTGCTACCTAGTGGAAGTTGTGTAATCCACGCCCGACCAGAGCCCTCGAGCATAAGCGGCAAAGGCTTAATGGCCACATTGTCATTGGCACCGCCAATCTGAACTACCACTCGGTAATCTTCCAGCCAAATCTCAGGCTTGGACTCGCCAGTGAACTTGCTGATCCCGTGGCCAACCTGAAGTTGTTGGGAGTCTCCGCTGTCCGTATGAAACGACTGAAGCACTCGGGACCCGATGCTACAGAACCACTCGGTACGTCGTGATCCTCGCCCTCTCACGGGGTTGGGCCTCTGTCGACCAGGTTCTAAGCGAGAACTGGTCTCGCGTTGAACTGCGGGTCTCGAGTGTCCCTTCTGTGACGAGTGGGACTCGGCCTGCAATTGGCGCTGTGTGTTCGCCTATCGTCGTAGGGCTGGCACCCATATGCACCATCTCATGGTGGAGGCATCAGGGCGCGGTCATAGTTGTCGTGACACTGGGGCGACGCAACTCGATCGCGCCTCGAATCTTCGTGATGATCTCTTAAGGAGGAGGTGACTCGGCGCGTACCCAAGCCGAGTGGGCAATGAGCCGACTGAACAGTCTCCGCGCGCATTGTCGTGCTGTGAATCCGATCTCTAGACGGAGACACCACTGCGTTCTGCGACAGCGCTGTCTTCAGGAGTGCCTGGATCTACCGAATCCCTTCTCCGGCCATAGAGCCAGAGGGCTGGATAGAATCCGTAATCCGAGTGGTAGCTGCCAAATTTTGCAATGGAGTGCTGAGGACTTGATACTTAGAAGGCTGGTGAGGGAGTCCTGGACTAAGGGGTCCTCGGGCGTCCGGCATGTTAGTCATGGGCCGGACTGATGGGCTATGAAGATACGAAGACCGAAGACTACACCCGTGTCCGGATGGGACTCTCCTTGGCGTGGAAAGCAAGCGTGGCGACTAAATATATAGATTCCTTACTTTGTAACCGACCTTGTGTAACCCTAGATCCTCCCGGTGTCTATATAAACCGGAGGACTTAGTCCAGAGGATAGACATTATCATAGCCATACAAGCTAGACCTCTAGGGTCTAGCTATTATGATCTCATGGTAGATCAACTCTTGTAATACTCATATTCATCAAGATCAATCAAGAAGGACGTAGGGTATTACCTCCATAGAGAGGGCCCGAACCTGGGTAAAACATTGTGTCCCCTGTCTCCTGTTACCATCGACCTTAGACGCATAGTTCGGGACCCCCTACCCGAGATCAGCCGGTTTTGACACCGACATTGGTGCTTTCATTGAGAGTTCCACTATGCCGTCATCAAGAGGTTCGATGGCTCCTTCAACCATCTACAACGATGCTGCCCAAGGGGGACTCTTCCTCCCTGGACAGATCTTCGTGTTCGGCGGCTTCGCTCTGCGTGCCAACTCGCTTGGCCATCTGGAGCAGATCGAAAGCTACGCCCCTGGCCATCTGGTCAGATTTGGGAGCTTGAACTACGTTGCGGACATCCGTGGAGACTTGATCTTCGCCGGATTTGAGACCGCGGCTACCACTCCTGGTCACCCCGAGGGACATGACCTAAATCTGTCATCGGAACACATCCAGGAAACAACTCCCATAACCGCTCTGAGCCTAGATCCAGAGCAGACTACACAATCCAAGGACGGGAGGATCGACCCTGCCATGGAGGCCATAGATTCCACGGCGTTGGAGCCCCACATAGACTTGATCTGACACAATACCTGTGCCACCGGAACTCTATACTCGTTTTCGGTCGTATGTTCTAAACCATGTGAGCCCACGGATGCCGAACTTGATCATTTATCAATCTTCGAATTCAGTGTTGCAGACATCTTCTAGCACTCGCCTTTGGGCGACATGCTAAACTCATTGAAAAATCTGTCCTTGGCGGGGGACTCACAGCCGAACTATGTTCGGTTGGAACTAGGGGCTGATGATGGATAATCTTGCTTCCCACCCGCCACCCACTCCATAGCCACTGTCGAGGACTCAACCCGACATGCTCGATTACGGCTCCGAAGACTTCGGCGGTATAGACGACGATTTCGAAGAAGAGCAGGGCCGAAACCCGCCACTCACCGGACGTGGGACAGTCACCTCTTCATACGACGTATACATGGTGGATACACCTAAAGAAACTAACAACGATGACAAAGAAGATCCAGTTGAGGATAAACCTCCTGAGACACAGCCCATACGCCGGCGTCAGTGGCACCGCTCTAAGTCACGTCGTGCAAAAGACAGTAATACCGACACCGGAGAAAACAACACCCCAGACGATGTCGAAGACAATGAAGCCCCTGTTGGGGAAACATCCCAATAGGATGAACTAGAGGACAGGCACGATAGCCCGCATGAACAGGCCATACACGAAGACTCGGAGGATAGTAATTATCTTCTGCTCTCCGAGGATGAGGAGAGCCTCGGCAACGAGGATTTCATCGTGCCTGAGGAACCTCTTGAGCAGGAGCGCTTTAAACGCTGGCTATTAGCCGCGGCAAGGAGCCTGAAAATGAAACAGCATCAGCTTCAAGGGGACCAAGACCTGCTCAAGGATAGATGGATAGACATCCTAGTGGCCAAAGAATAAAGCCCCAAGCACACAACCAAGGGTTACCTTAAGCACATCTTGCTACCTCGGTTCGATGAGGAGGCGCCGGCACTTGTACCATGCGGTCGGGACAATGCGGCTAACCGACCACTATGCAGTCGGGATAAAGCGGCAGCTCAAGCTGAACAGCATCCCGCCTCACCCCAAAGAAAAAACAGAGACAAAACAGCTCAACGTCATACATACGACCCTCAGCAGAACCTGGATGGCAGAGCACGACAAACCAGGACGATCTACGGATCGCGAGGACGTGCCTCGACACGCGATGTCGGCTACCTATTCGGGGGGGACAAGTCTAGTTATGCCCAGGCCAAAATCTGCAGACGGACTCCATCTGAGCTACGTCGCGACGTGGCCCAATATAGAGGCGCCACACACCCACTCTACTTCACTGATGAAGTAATGAAGCATGAATTCCCAGAAGGGTTTAGACCCATGAATATCGAGTCGTATGATGGAACAACTGATCCCGCGGTTTGGATCGAGGATTTTCTTCTCCATATTCACATGGCTCGCGGAGACAACCTTCATGCCATCAAATACCTCCCACTAAAACTTAGAGGACCAGCAAGGTACTGGTTAAACAATGTGCCTGAAAACTCTATCGGCAGCTGGGAGGATCTGGAAGACACTTTCCATGACAACTTCCAAGGTACATATGTCCGGTCACCAGACGCCGATGACTTAAGTCACATCATCCAACACCCCGGAGAGTTAACCAGAAAGCTTTGGGCTAGGTTCTTAGTTAAAAAGAACCAAATCGTAGACTGTCCGGACGCAGATGCCCTGGCGGCCTTTAAACACAGTGTCCGGGATGAGTGGCTTGCCTGCCACCTCGCCCACGAAAAACCAAAATCCATGTCAGCCCTTACCGCTCTGATGACCCGCTTTTGCACAGGGGAAGACAGCTGGCTCGCTCGTAGAAGCAACAGCGCCAGCGCCCCAGGCACTTCCGACGTTCGAGACGGCAACGGGAAATCACCAAGCAATATGCACAAACGTGGCAATAGTAATGAGGGCGCGCATGACACAGCGGCCAATGCCAGATTCAGCGGCCCCAAACCCGGTCAACGGAAGAAGCCATTCAAGGCAAACAGAGACGGACTATCCAATTTGGATAAGATATTGGATAGGCCCTGCCAGATTCATGGCCACCCCAATAAACTAGCTAACCACACCAACAGAAGCTATTGGGTCTTCAAACAGGCCGGCAAGTTAAGCACCGAATACAAGGGGAAGAAGCTGCCCGGCGACGGTGACGATGATGAAACTCGCCAACCAAACACCGGGGAGCAGAAGCAGTTTCCCCCCAAAGTAAAGACAGTGAACATGGTACACATGGCACCGTCTCCAACCGGGAATGCGTGGAGTGTTCTCTTCGTGCAAAGGATCACACTACGGCTACCTCAGCCGAACTACACAGTGGGGGCATTACACCACATACCTCGTCGGCCATCAAGACACCGGTCTCCATTCAACATGACCGTTCAAATCCCATATAGGACTAGAAGTTCGGCTTCCACTGTGCGCCTCATATACCTGGAAAATCTGTACCGCACATACATAACTATACACTTAAAATACCCTGGGCAACGGTGGAAGGACAACACGGACGGACCTGAAAGTACTCCCATAACTTTCCTTTTTTTAACTTTTTTTTCTTGTTTCCCTCCACAGGTGGCTCAATGGCTGGCCTCGGACTCTATCGGAGTTCGGGTTCGTACACTCACCTAAGGGCTATTTCCATCAACGAGTCCCTTCACCGATGACAGGCGGCACAGACGTGCGATAGGAGGTCCAAAGTAACTTTTTGTAGACCTTACTCTCTATTTTGAGACTGTAAGGTGCCTTTTTCCTCCGCCTTCGACCCCTGGCATATCAAATAGCCGGGTTTGTGGCTTTGTTATCTATATACACGATTGGCACATCACTCAGATCCCAGTAAAAATGATCCACTCTTTTCTAAAAGGATCGGGTTTTGCCCCTACAGTTACCTCAAACGTACACCTCGGCATAACTTGCCAGGGGCTCGGTATAGGAACAAAGGAGTTGCCGACAAGTCTGAATAGCTCTATAGCGTACTTCAACGTCGCGAGTTTGGCCTTATATGCATCATCTCCAAATCATGTCTTGGGTCAATAGTTGGGTTGCCCGGCTCTTGTGCTTGCTATCCTACGTTCCGCTCTATCGGCTAGGGTAGTAAAGGGAGAACTACTGCGATTGTGCTTCCAGTTCACTTGGTTAAGCACCTTAGTAGAGAAAGCCAAAAACTTACTGTCATGATGTGGCGAGAGCTGACCAACCAGTCGATGACTTATCGGAATCTTTCACGATTCCCTCTGTGTCACACGAAGGACCTCTTTCCGGTCAAATATGTAAACGCATCGCATGAATAAGCCGCATACATACCAGGGGCTATGTCGTAGACCCACCATAAAACTCCTATGGCTAAGTGAATGTGTTAACGCCCTATAGTCTGGTTGCCTGGTTCGCCGCATTGACACCTCCTTCACGGACCAAGACATTGGGTCAAGAGTGATCAGATGCTTTTTCGAACACCCCCGTACTTCCTACGAGGGGGCTGAAGCCGACGACTGGAAAACTTTCAGGTCATATACAAACGGCCGCATAGGAGGAACAAAAGCCTTTAGGCGAAATAATAATATAGAATGATTATAACAATTGTCTTTTACAATTCATAAAGAGTTCACTCAAATATTATGCCTTTCGAACATTGACCCCTATTAAGCGGGTAACCTCTAAGACATCCTCAAAGTAATGTTCTGGTGCGTGATGGTCCTTGCCCTTGGGTGGACCTTGCGCTGCAACATCAGCGGCCTTCATCTTCCCCTAGTATGTCTTGACTCGGGCAAAGGCCATCCAGGCACCTTCAATGCACGTCAACCGCTTCATGGTGTCGATGCGGGGCACCGCATTAGCAAGCCGCCACACCAAGCCGAAATAGCTATTCGGAATCGGCTCAACCGGCCACAGCTGAAGAATGACGTTCTTCATGGCAGTGCCGGACATCCTGTGAAGCTCGGCCCATTGGGACATCTGGTCATTCAGCAGCAGAGGGAATTTTGATGCGCCGAACTATGACCAGAAAAGCTTCTCCATTGTATATCCCTCCTGCGCTTGATAAAACTGCGCCGCCTCGGATGAACACTTCGGCAGGTCCAAAAACACGTCTGGAGAACTCCATACTTGGTTAAGCTGAGCATAATTCGGATCGCCGAACTTCGTCTGTAATAAAAAGGGCTTACCAGCCACAATCTCCCTAGCATGCCTGATCTCCTCACGGGCTTTTCTAGATTCAGACCGCGCTTCTTTTGCGTCTGGCAAGGCCTTGTCAAGCTCAGCCGCTTTGGCTTTATTCTCCTCCTCTTGGAATTCACAGCGGCTAGTAGCATTTTTCAGTTCGAGCACCATCGAGGATATTTTCTCTTCATCTTGGTGCCGAGCAGCTTGTTCGGCCTTTAACTCGGTCGATGCCTTTTCGGCAGCTGCATTACTAAACTGGGCCTGCTCCTTGGCCCGGGCCAGCTCCGCCCAAAGAATCTCAATGGCGGTGGCACCATCTGCAGCCATGCATATTCCAGTATGCAACTTTCAGCGTCACGCTTATATTATAAAAACGTATATGTAAGGATTGCATCGAATACGTACCTTGCGAATCGTCAAGATGCCTATTGATAAGTGCGATATCAGTACCTGACTCATTAATCTTGCGTTGCAAATCCGCATTCTCTACAGTCGGGACATTTTCTGGGGAGGTCACAACCTGTGTTCCAATTAATCATATTACTTCCTGGGCATATCATTTGATCCTTTGATCGCCTCCCTCGGGAAGCCCATCAGAGTCTCAGGGGCTACTATCTATACACAGGTGTATTCTTGAATAAAACACAATCGAACATATTACGGTACAAACCACGAAGCCTCTTAGCAGGCCCACGAAGGCCTCATTCAATCCGCTTTTTGCGGCCAGGACCTTTTCGATCACCGTGCCCATCAAGGTACGATGTTCCTCTGGGACGGACACCTGTCGCAGCATGTTCATCAATATATCAGGCGCCTCTGGGTCCATGGAGGCTGCTGTAGGAGTGCAGCCTTCCTTTGAAGGGATCTGTTTATCCGTATCCGGCAGTAGACCAGAATGTTCGGGGCCTTTATTGTTGGTCCCTGGACCCTGGGCCACCGAAGTATCACCTCCGGGTTGTGTCTTCATCATCCCTTGCACCACTTGTTGATCGGGGGAGACCCTCCGCGACGACACCTAGAAGTCGTCTGCCCTATTGGACGAGGAGATTGGTGGAGACGTCTCGCTTTCCATCATCTATCGGAGAAGATCCCCCGAGGAAGATGATTGTTGAAGAAGACTACGTGCCGAACTTCAAAAAAGCATATATTCTAGACGTTACAAGAAAGGGACGGAACGTGTTTAAAACACCCTTGTTCACTTAAGATTTGGCCTGAGGCTTGTCCTTGTCATGGGACGGCGCGATGACGTTGTCCTCCAAGCCCGAGCCACCCGACGAAGGCATCTTGCCTCGCTTAGGAGCCTTTTCCTCCCAATCTTCGGAGGCGGCCCTTTTCTTCCCATGGGGGTAGAGACATTGACTTCCCCTTCATTTTTGTCTTCAGACGATGGAATCTTGATTCCTCCAGACGCGATGTCTGGCGCACCTTCGGGATGGGGTCCATCTTTGGTCCTCTCTGCCTTTCCCTCCTTCACAGGGATTAGGTACGGTGCCGGGGCTAGCATCCTTGTTAATACAGGAACCGCTGAACCCTCGGGGTGAGGGGTCGGACACCTAATCAGCTCCACTTTCTTTATCCAGCCCTGGAAGGAGATAGTTTGATCAGTAATGTATTACGCCATACTTAAAAAAGAGGGGGGGGGGTGTTCAGAAATCAAGTGCTTATCGAGGTATGCAGACAGTTACAGTCAAGGCCTGTGTCCTTAGTATTGTCCGGCCAACATTTTCGTTTTCTGAAAAACAACTGCCACATCCCTTTGTGTGTAATGCCGAAGAATGTTGGAGGGTTCTTGGTCCTACTGGATTGAACTCCCACATACGGAGAGGCCTATGATGGCATGGAAGGATTCGGCGATTCAACATTACTTGAATCACGCTGACCAGATCGATGTCCCTCTCGAGGAGGGTTCGGATGCGGCTTTGTAGAGTTCACACTTCATCAACTGATCCCCAATCCAGCCCCCTTGTTGGCCCATGATGCAAGCTGTAACGGTGGGCTAGGGCGAAACATGGGTGTAGCTACCCACTTGTTGTTGTGGGGCTCTGTAACGTAAAACCACTCTCGCTACCATTGATTGGAAGTTTTGGCAAAAGAGCCTTTTGGCCAAGGAGTGTTGGTGAGAAGGCTGACTACAGCACCGCCGCACTCCACCTGTTCCCTGTCGACTACCTTTGGTTTGACACTGAAGGTCTTGAGCCATAAGCCGAAGTGTGGGGGGATTCGGAGGAACGCCTCGCACATAATGATGAACGCCGAGACATGGAGGGAAGACTCCGGGACTAGATGGTGAAAATCTAGTCCATAATAGAACATTAGTCCCTGGACGAAGGGGTGAAGAGCGAGCCCTAGCCCTCGAAGGAAGTGTGAGATGAACATGACCCTCTCGCCGGATCTCGGGGTTGGGATAACCTGCCCTTGAGCAGGAAGCCTATGGTGGATTTCCGCGGTCAGGTATCTGGCCGATCGAAGCTTCGCAATATCCTCCTCGGTAACGGAGGAAGCCACCCACTGGCCTTGAGGGCTGGGTCCGGACATAATGGGGAAGCTCAAAGTCGAAACTTTGGGTGCTAGAACTCGAGGTTGGAGAGGCTGAGGAGAAGTTTGGTGTCGAAAAGGACGACCCTTGGTTCCTTTATAAAGGCAGCGGGGATTAAATGCCTCTTCCTGAGCCTGAAAGCCTGCCTATTCCTAAGGAATCTTTCCAATGGAACGGTTGGGTTACCCGTGCTTGTATTAATGAGAATCCCGCAATAAGGGGACACGATCTCTGCTTGGACAGAACATGCCAATAGCAACTACGCCTCGAAACGTGGAACAACGGGAAAGGAAACGGTTCGAAAAACTGGGCGAGCGTGATGTCACATTGTAAAAAGTTGACAGCAGATTGGACTCCTGGAATACTATATTCTCTTTGCGGTTGTGTGTGGTGTGTGTTACAGGTCCGGACACGTCAATACATCCGAAGACTATTTTGGAGTTCGGAAGAAAGAACCCGCCTTGCAATGCTGAAGGTAGGCCTACACGCCGGATACCTTGTCATTGAAGCCAGGTTTAGGGGCTACTGAGGGAGTCCTGGACTAAGGGGTCCTCGGGCGTCCGGCCTGTTAGTCATGGGCCAGACTGATGGGCTGTGAAGATACGAAGACCGAAGAGTACACCCATGTCCGGATGGGACTCTCCTTGGCGTGGAAAGCAAGCTTGGCGACTAAATATGTAGATTCCTATCTTTGTAGCCGACCTTGTGTAACCCTAGATCCTACCGGTGTCTATATAAACCGGAGGACTTAGTTCGGAAGATAGAAATCATCATAGCCATACAAGCTAGACCTCTAGGGTTTAGCTATTACGATCTTGTGGTAGATCAACTCTTGTAATACTCATATTCATCAAGTTCAATCAAGCAGGACGTAGGGTATTACCTCCATAGAGAGGGCTCGAAACTGGGTAAAACATTGTGTCCCCTGTCTCCTATTACCATCGACCTTAGACGCATAGTTCGGGACCCCCTACCCGAGATCCACCGATTTTGACATGGACAGCTGGTCATTCGAGAAGAGCTGACATTTGTGCCGATCGGAACTGGGTTGACGGCACTCGCATTCCTCCAGCTCCCTCTGAAGCTGCTCGAGGCAATCGTGCTCGGCCAAGGAGCCAGGCAAGTTGACTCCATGGACAACACTTCGGGAGTCTTCTCGGTGATGGGAGTGTTCAGTAGTTGTTCGTTCTTGTGACGAAGCTCATCTCGCTGCTCCCGGGTGAGAGCTTGGGGCACGTAAGGCTCATGTCCCTCAGCACCACCATTTGTGTTTCCAGGTGACGTACCCACGCGACCATCCGTGTATCCTGGGGGCGCGTGGTGCTCAGAGTTAT
Organism: Triticum dicoccoides; assembly: GCF_002162155.2. Lineage (NCBI taxonomy): Eukaryota > Viridiplantae > Streptophyta > Magnoliopsida > Poales > Poaceae > Triticum > Triticum dicoccoides. Next base: position 215,008,839 of record NC_041388.1, read on the forward strand.
CCTCCATGATATCCTCAGCGGTCGATGAGGGAGTCCTGAATTAGGGGGTCCTCGGGTGTCCGGGCTGTGTGATATGGGCCGGACTGATGGGTCGTGAAGATACAAGGTAGAAGACCTTCCCCCATGTCCGAATAGGACTCTCCTATGTGTGGATGGCAAGATTGGCGTCCGGATATGTAATTTCCTTCTTCTGCAAACCGACTCTGTACAACCCTAGGCCCCTCCGGTGTGTATATACATTGGAGGGCTTAGTCCATAAAGTCTATCAGAATTCACATAGGCTAGACTTATAGGGTTTAGCCATTACGATCTCGAGGTAGATCGACTCTTGTAACCTGTATACTCATCAAATACAATCAAGCAGGACGTAGGATTTTACCTCCATTAACAGGGCCCGAACCTGGGTAAACATCGTGTTCCCCGTGTCCCTTCTTACCTTTGATTCATAGACGCACCGTTTGGGATCCCCTACACGAGATCGGCCGGTTTTGACACTGACAGTCGACTCGGTGCTTTCGCCCTCAGACCCATCAGAGGAGTCGCCGAATGACCCCTCAGAAAGGTCGAGGGCGAGCTCGTCGAACTCGAGAGTCACCGCATGTTCCGCCGCGGCCTAGCTGGCCACGGCGTGCTTGATCCAGCGTTGTAGGTGCGAACGCCCGGAACTCTTGCGGCGATGTGTGATGGCAGGGTGGGAAGCCACTTGGCATAGAGTCGAGGGCAATCAGAGAAGGACTCTGTATGATGATGCGCGTAAATGTGTCGCGCCACGGACGGCAATGCCTCCACGTCCAGCGGGGCCTCATGAAGCCACGCTGAGTCGTCGGCAATGAAGGAGAGTGCCCCGAAATGGATTTCGCTGCCGACTGACATGATGATGAAGAAATCCACCTACGCCGTGAAATTTGGCTAGATGCCTAGCCCCAAGGTGGGCGCCAACTTTCGGGGTTACGATCCTAACACTGATTACTAGGGGTACGAATAAGGGGCGGAGCCTAGCTACGGCGCAGGCATAACACTCGGTGTTTAATGAGTTCAGGCCCCTCTCGGCGGAGGTAAAAGCCCTACATCTCGTGCCCGGAGGCTTACTTTGATTTGATGGGTATGGTTACAAAGGTTGCTCGTGTCTGCCGAAGAGTGGGGGTGCAGCTTATATAGAGTGCGCCGCAGCCCCACGTCCTCCGCGTTGTTTGGGCATTTAATGACACTGAATGGGCCAGTTACTAGTATAATGAGCATCTACTACGGCAGTTACAGGTAACGGTAGCTACAACTCTATTTAGTGGATGACATAGGATCCCTCAACCGTTGCAGCTCTCGCGACACCCTCCTGCCTTCTATGTCCGAGTGGAGGTCCATCAGCCGAGTGACGTGTGGCCGTCCGAGTGCCGTCGAGCCGTCCGAGCTGACATCTTGATGCAAGTATCCATATGCTGGCATAGTCCAGGGACCTACCTATGGTGGTGATGGGTCGCATGTGGGTCCATGACCCTACCTTTAACACATGACCACATCAAACTCCTCTCTCCATCGAAACTTTCCTCGGGACTAGTGCCTGTCTCCAAGTCAACATTGGCCTCTACAGACATGTTCTGCATGTCCTCTGCGTCTAACATGCTGAACACTGACCCTGTGAAGTAGAATAGGTAGAGTGGAATAGATGAGCATCACAAAACACAACTGATTTTGAAAATTTTGAGTTCATAGTTTGGAGCAATATCTTCAAGCACTTGAGCAATTGAGTCATGATCAAAACCTCATCTCTTTTTAATAGTAATGACTTTCTTATGGACTGAATGTGACCTTGGATCACTTAACAAAAAATGTAGAGTCTTGAAACTTTGCCAATCCATGTCCTTAGCATTTTGAGGGGTCCACATTCTTATGTCCTTGGCATGCCAATCATTGAACTTCTCTGAAATCTAATTCAATAAGCATTAGTTCAATGATATATATATGTTGTTAAGGATTACCAAAACCACCCGGGAATTAGTTGCACTTTCAACAATGTTGTTACAACATGTAGGGATAAGGTTGTTACTATCCTAACAATGTTTCTCAACAAGTTATATGTTTAACAATAGTCTAGATCAAACTACTAACCACGATATAATTTGCATGTTAGCGGATTCTATCGGATGAGTCCACGGAATACGCGCTTGTGAGCAATGCGTCATGGTCATGTATAAATTTCATTAACCATGCAGGTTGACTATTAGGGCCGTAACCTAATCCATGACCTAGTTCTGTCCAATTATCCATGTACAGAGTAATCTTTTCAATATAAATACAAAATATACTGTATTTCATTGGTAACCGACCAACTTCCTTGAGCACATAATACTTAATTACATTCCAAAGTGCCATGTAGAAATACATGTATAATTCCATAATGAGGCTTTTCCGAATATTAATATTTTTTTATAATTTTGAATATAGTTGGATGGTACAAATTCCAACAGACTTGTTTCAATTTGATTGCAGTTTTGCACATCTTCTTCCAAGACATCATGCCATTTTGACAGTCGTTTAGATGTCTCCTTTCATCGGAATCGCAACCTTCTCCTCAGTAAAATCGCAGCAGCTCTCCCGCTGTCTTAAAAAACTATCTTTAACGGTAGCAGTTTGGCTAGGGGGATGATCCGGCGAGTGGATCTAAGGAGTGGTGGTGAAGCAATCAGCTATACGAGTGGTGGTCTAGTCCTTACAGATCCGTGTCTCAAGAGGGCTCAGTTGACAACAATTGTACCAATAATCAGTTGACAGTCGACAGTGTTGCATGGAAGTGTTGGTGTGGACGTGTGATGCATTGATAATTTGATTGTATGCGTTTTCATTTGTGTGGATGCAACGAAGCTTTAATTTTCTACAAACAATCTGGTTTGGCATTTTTCTTCCTAAAAGGCCCCTAATTTATCCTGGACACAGATCGTCTTCTGGAGCGAGTCAAGACCCACGCCTGTCTGTCCAATTCTACATGTCTGGCCGTTTCTTGCGTTGCAGTCACTGTCCGGGCTTCACGTAAGAAGGCACACGCATCGTTGCCAATTATTCTCGGTATGGCGTCTTCAACCTTCAAAACCTTTTGTTTGACAAACCGATAGTAGTTCCAAAGTAAATTCTACAGATCAATCACATCCAAGTGTTTTTTTGGTTGCGAGAGCACATCCAAGCATCTTAGCATGAAGATCAAGCTCAAGGCAATAGTCTGAAGAAAATTGCATGGTAATCCGTGTGAAAAATTCCATATTCCGTTATGGTAGATATAGACTGGTGTGCATATCATATCATATCATATACTCCCTCCGCCCGGAAATACTTATCATCAAAATGAATAAAAAGGGACGCATATAGACATATTTTAGTTCTAGATACATACCTTTTTATCCATTTTGATGACAAGTATTTTCGGACAGAGGAAGTACGTACTAGTACTATTAGCTGGCTGTCTGGGTAAACTAGAACCAGTGACAACACACTGTTGAAAAGTTCGCATCAACTAATCAACGAACGCTGGGCGACCGCCTTAATATATTACAGTATCTAGAATTAGTTCTAGTGTATCCTAAGTACTAGTACTTCTTGTTGACGTATAATGTGCTGCCTAGTCTCTTCCATCATATCTGTATTTTGGTTGCATTGGCTAGAGCATGCACTTCTACATGGATCAGAGCCAAGAGGTCTTGAGTTCAAGAACCGGCTGGTCCAATTAAATTGCAGCTCACTTTCGGTCCACGTTTAGGCCTGAGGGAGCCACACGTGAGGGGGAGTGTTGACGTATAATGTGTTGCCTAGTCTCTTCCCTCAGACCGATCTTTTGGTTGCATTGGCTAGAGCATGCACTTCTACACTTCTAGTACAGTTGACCATTGGACTGAGTTGTGATACTAGAATTTTTTTTATTCGAGGAATCGGCAAGAGCACATCATTTTCATTTCGAACAAAAAGAGGGTTTACATACTGAGGGTTTTTGCTTTCGGAAAACCTGGCAAAACCAGCTAAAAGACCAACAGGGTATTACGGCCCTGTTTGGTTCAGCTTTTATCGACGGATTACGCTGCGGCGCAGCAGAATCTAAACCAAAGGGCGAACCCAGCAGAATTCAATTCCAGAAATCCGCTGCCAAAATCTGAACCAAAAGCGGAAGCGGCCCAGGAAGTGCTTTTCAAAATCTGATTCCTCTACGGGCCAAAATCTGAAAAAGTTGTATCAGCTGGTTTGCCAAATGACCTACATCTTTTTTGCATCAGATTTTTCACAACTGTTTTTCCATAACAGATTTTTCACAACTGCTTTTAGAAATCCACATCCGAACCAAAGATGGCCTATAAATTGACCAATACGGGCCGCCACTTGGGTCCCACCGAAAGCTAGGTTTTTAAAGGAAACCTGTTAGAAACTTTCGAGTCTTGCAAACTTTACATTTCCCGTATTTGGACAGAGAAAAATTATTACTACTCCCACCGTTCTAAGCATAAGTCTTTTTAGAGATTCCATTGAAGGACTACATACAGAGTAAAATGAGTGAATCTACAATCTAAAATATGTTTATATACATATATATATAGTTTGTATTGAAATTTCTATTTAGAAATGAAGAGAGTAATTGTTATTTACTGTATTATGCAAGTCTCGGAATGAGAGAAAGTGAGAATTTCTCTTCGCAAGAAAAAAGGAGAGTATAAGCCACCATATAATCTGTGCATTTGGATATTGCCAGCACTAGATGTAGTAGGTAACGACCTCATCAGGATTCAGGAAGATCAGCTCAGCAACCACTTCTTCTTTTTTGAAATGGATCCATTATATTTGCCTCATCTATTAATTAAGGAGAGAATACAGTTTGTGTTACAAGATCCCTTATTACAAAATAATCACTCTCGCGCCATTGTTATCCCTAGTTTCTTTGCGCCAATGGTGACCCAAAGCCTAGCCTCTAGCTTGATGATGTTGAGAACCACATCAGAAGGAGCACTCCTGTGCCAGAACACATGTGCGTTTTTCCATACGGTCCAAGTAATGAGCATAGTAAGGGATGCCATCGCTTTTGATCTGTTGGGTACACAGTTGGCGGAGAGGCTAACCCACCATTCTGATTTGTCCACTTTATGTGATGATTTTGATGGTTATTTTGTGCCTACATGGTGGGCTTTGTGAAATGTTATCGCGTTCATGCACCACTTTTTGCGTGGGGACCCCGACTCATAAGTCGTGATCCCCAAATGCACTCAGTGATCCCAGAGATCAATGCTCACTGAACACACAGAAGCTGAATAGCAAGAGTCTTACATCCATACATACAATCTTACACAAATTATGACCATTATGGTCAAGTGTTACATAGATAAAGCCTGAAGGGTTGAACATCAGATAAAACACATGGAACAAAAATCTTCGTTGATAAGTAGAACCCATGCCATCTGCCTTAATCCTACAAGCATTCTGATTGGGAAAGCGTCCTAGTTCGCATGTTCATCTCCAAAGAATTCTTCTTCAAACTCCTGCTCTTCCATGCCTGGCCAATTAAATAACAGTGGCAAGCCAATGAGTACTTTCAATGTACTCGCAAGCAACCCATGTTTTGGATCAAGGTACAACAATGCATGATATAATACTAAGAAGGTAATTTTGCAAAAAGCTAGTTTTGAGTGCAATGACCACTACAAAAAAGACACATCCGTGACATTTTGGGCGGAAAGAATTTTTTCTATCATGCTTATGAAACTTCTATGACGATAATTGTGACAAAACCGAGTATCATCATAGATGCAGTGGGCTCCTAATTCTATGACAAAATAGCATGACAAAAAATGGGCTTTTCGTCCTGGGCGGGCTGGAGACGCAACTGCATGACATTCTTTGGGCCTTGCATGATGAAAAAAAAACATGGTAGAACCGAGGGCGAGGAAAATATCGGGTAGTTCCCGGTTACGGTGGGTGGTCGGGGCCGAGTGATGCAAAGAGGTTTGCGCGTTTCTCTTGCACACGTACGCGTGTGTGTGCGAGGCATTGCACTCTAACTGAACCCGAGTGAGGTGTTGGGCTCTAACTGAACCCGAGCGATTGCACTAGCTACGTTACTGAACCCCGATCAATCACTTGTTGTTAAATGAACCCGAGTGATTCCTTCGCTACTGGTGCTAACTGAAGTTGATCGATGCTACCTCTTCATGAACATTGAGCGTTCTTGGGGGGTTGGATGAACAGTTCTTGGTGGGTGGGGGTTGGATGAACAGGACCCTGTGGTAGTAGAGGTCGTTGCCGCTGGATGAATAGGACCCCAATCGATTTGGTTGGGGTCGATGAACAGGACCCCATGAAGGGCTGGTTGAACAGTAGCCAGTGGAGGGCTGGATGAACAATAGCCCATGGAGGGGTGGTTGAACAGGACCCCGTGAAGAGGGCTGGTTCAATAGTAGCCGGTGGAGGAGCGGTGGAGGCTGGATGAACAGGAGCCCATGGATGAACAGTCGCAGGTGGAGGCTGGAGGAGGTCGACGGTGGATGAATAGTAGCCTGTGGAGGCTAGAGGAAGTCGATGGTGGAGATGAACAGTATCCCGTGGAGTCCTGTTTTGCGGTACGCCACACCCCTCCCGATGAACAGGACCCCCATTTTGAATGTATTGCTCCAACACAAGTCCGTTTCCTCCATTTTGTGGTACGCGACACCCCTCCCGATCAAGAGGACCCCTTTCGACCACAAGAGGTCCAAGAGAAGTCTGTTTCCTCCATTTTGCGGTACACCAGACCCCTCCCGATGAACAGGATCCTGTTTCGACCGTGGCCGGTCGAACACATGGTCATTTCCTCCGTTCTGCGGTACGCCAGGCCTCATTTCGATTGGTTGTTCTGTCCAAGCCGATTGGCTCCTAATGAACACGACGCAGTTTCTCCATTTCGACCCAGCCATGTACACAAGCCCTGGTCGTACGTATGCGTGAGTAGGCGTTAGAGACCCCGCCCGTATGTACGTACGTGGCCGTATTTACTTTCTTGCAGCCTGGCTGTACGTACGTGTAGATGCTATGTGTGCACCTCTACTATGACACGTGCGCGCCTATACTACGACGCGTGCCCTTCCTTACACGACCACGGTTCATCGCTGCAGCCTGCAAACAGGGCGATCGTATGTGTGTACATGTTCGTGACCAGAACGACAACGCTATGTATGCTTCGATCTGGTGGGTCCCAACTGTCAGGCACTTCCTTGCGTGCGAAGATGTAGCTGGTGGCTCCCAGCAGTCAGGGAGGAAACGTTTTTTTGCAAAATACGGTGGCCTGTCCAGTGGGTCCCTGCTGTGAGGTGGAGGAATCATTATTTTGCATGTAATAAGGAGGCACTTCCTTGCTGCGGCCATGGACCCAGCCTATCCACGTATAGTACTCTTTCGATGGAAGTCGTTCCTTGACCACATTGACCACGCCGTGCCGAGAGCGCCAAGGCGGTGGACGACGGCGAGGCCTAGGAAGGGGACGATGCAGAGCCGGGGAAGACGTGGCAGTGGATGCCCACGCCGAGAGGAGTACGAGGGTTCACTGGTTCGGCTTCGATGTGAGGCTGCCATCGCCATAGAATAACAGGGGGTGTGGGTGAGTAGAGGGATGTTCTTGCCAGCGGTGGGAGTAGTAGGGGGTGGTGAGGCCTCCCCGGCATCACAACCGACCACGGGAGGCAAGAGCTCGCGGCACGACCGGCGCTGGTTTGGGCGGCTGCAGCAAGAAGACCAGAGGTTGAAGAAGCACTACATCCGTTGGATGGACATCGTACGGTCAATGGATCTAGAATCATTCATATTGACTAAGTTGACAAAGCCCTCCGTCCCCGTCAACTATGGTGGGTCCCAGCTAGCAGGGGGTATTCATTTTTTTTTGTGTAATAAGGAGGCACTTCCTTGCGTGCGAAGATATAGTTGGTGGGTCCGACCTGTCAGCGGGGGGAATGTTTTTTGCGAAATACAGAGGCCCTTCGGTGGGTCCCAGCTGTTAGGTGGAGGAATCATCATTTCGCGCGTACTAAGGAGGCATTTCCTTGTGTGCGGCAGTGGACCCAGCTGTCAGCCTCTCCACGTACAGTACGCTTCTGATGGATGTCGTTCGTTGACCATGTTGACCAGACCGCGCCAAACGCATCCAAGGTGGTGGACGACGGCGAGGCCCCGAACAGAAACGAGCCGGATATGGGAAGACGCAGGAGTGGAGTCGTAGACGGAGAGGTGTACGAGGGTTAACTGGTTCTGGTGCGGTGCAGTTCGGTAGTCGGTGGAGAAGAACATGAGGTGTGGAGGGGTGGAGGGATGGCCTGGCAGGCGATGGGGTAGTGCTTCACAGTGAAGCGTACTAAGCAGAGATGCTAGCAGTAGGAGGCGGGAGCAGGTGGTCTTGGCTGTTGGGGAATGCGGTATTTCAAAAAAATCCATACGATCACGCAAGATCTATCTAGGAGAAGCATAACAACGAGATGGGAGAGTGTGTCCACGTACCCTCGTAGATCGAAAGCAGAAGCGTTTAGTAACGCAGTTGATGTAGTTGAACGTCTTCATGATCCAACCGATCCAAGTACCGAACATACGTCACCTTCGTGTTCAGCACACGTTCAACACGATGACATCCCTCGAGCTCTTGATCTAGTTGAGGACGAGGGCGAGTTCCGTCAGCACGACGGCGTGGCGACAGTGATGATGATGTTACTGGCGCGGGGCTTCACCTAAGCACTACGACGATATGACCAAGGTGTTAAACTGTGGAGGGGGCACCACACACGGCTAAGAGATTGTCTGTTGTGCTTTGGGGTGCCCCCTACCCATGTATATAAAGGAGGGGGGAGGAGGAGGTCAGCCAAGGGGAGCGCGCACCATAGGGGAGTCCAACTATGATTCCCAATCCTAGTTGGTGTCTCCTTTCTTTTCCAAGAGGGAGAAAGAGGGAAGGAGGAAGAGAGGAAGAAGGAAAGAGGGGGACGCCACCCCTCCTAGTCCAATTCGGACTTGCCATGGAGGGGCGCGCAGCCACCCCTTGCAGCCCTTCTCTCCTTTCAACTAAAGCCCATTAAGGCCCACTAGTTCCCCGCGGGGTTCCAGTAACCTCCCGGTACTCCAAAAATACCCGAAACACTTCGGAACCATTTCGGTGTCCAAATCTAACCTTCTAATATATCGATCTTTACCTCTCGACCATTTTGAGACTCCTCATCATGTTCGTGATCTCATATGAGACTCCAATCAAGCTTCTCTCATCAAATCACATAACTCATAATACAAATCGTCATCGAATGCTAAGCGTGCGGACCCTACGGGTTCGAGAACTATGTAGACATGAATGAGACATATCTCCGATTAATAACCAATAGCGGAACCTGGATGCTCATATTGGTTCCTACATATTCCACGAAGATGTTTATTGGTCAAACCGCATAACAACATACGTTACTCCTTTTGTCATCGGTATGTTACTTGCCCGAGATTCGATCGTTGGTATCCTCATACCTAGTTCAATCTCGTTACCGGCAAGTCTCTTTACTCGATCTGTAATGTATCATCCCATAACTAACTCATTAGTCACATTGCTTGCAAGGCTTCTAGTGATGTGCATTACCGAGAGGGCCCAGAGATACATCCCCGATACATGGAGTGACAAATCCTAATCTCGATCTTTGCTAACTCAACAAACACCACTGGAGACACCTGTAGAGCATCTTTATAATCACTCAGTTACGTTGTGACGTTTGATAGCACACAAGGTGTTCCTCCAATATTCGGGAGTTGCATAATCTCATAGTCAGAGGAATATGTATAAGTCATGAAGAAAGCAATAGCAATAAAACTTAACGATCATTATGCTAAGCTAACGGATGGGTATTGTCCATCACATCATTCTCCTAATGATGTGATCCCGTTCACCAAATGACAACACATGTCTATGGTCATGAAACTTAACCATCTTTGATTAAACATCTAGTCAAGCAGAGGCATACTAGGGACATGTTGTTTTGTCTATGTATCCACACATGTATCAAGTTTCCGGTTAATACAATTCTAGCATGAATAATTTTATCTTGATATAAGGAAATATAAATAACAACTTTATTATTGCCTCTAGGGCATATTTTCTACAGTCTCCCACTTGCACTAGAGTCAATAATCTAGTTCACATCGTCGTGTGATTTAATACCAATAGTTCACATTTTTATGTGATTAGTGCACATCGCCATGTGACTAATACCCAAATGGCTTTACTAGAGTCAATAATCTAGTTCACATCGCTATGTGATTAACACCCAAAGAGTACTAAGGTGTGATCATGTTTTGCTTGTGAGAGAAGCGTAGTCAATGGGTCTGTCACATTCAGAGCCGTATGTATTTTGCAAATTTTGTAGGTCTACAATGTTGTGCATGGAGCTACTCTAGCTAGTTGCTCCCACTTTCAATATGTATCCAGATTGAGACTCAAAGTCATCCGGATCGGTCTAAAATCTTGCATCGACGTAACTCTTTACGATGAACTCTTTATCACCTCCATAACCAAGAAATATCTCCTTAGTCTTCTAAGGATAATTTTGACTGTTGTCTAGTGATCCACTCCTGGATCAATATCATACCCCCTTGCCAAACTCATGGCAAGGTACACAATAGGTTTGGTACACAACATAGCATACTTTATAGAACCTGTGGCTGAGGCATAGGGAATGAGTTTCATTATCTTTCTATTTTCTATTGTGGTCGTATTTTGAGTCTTACTCAACTTTACACCTTGCAACACAGGCAAGAACTCCTTCTTTCACTGTTCCATTTTGAACTACTTCAAAATCTTGTCAAGGTATGTTCTTATTGAAAAATCTTATGAAGCGTCTTGATCTATCTCTATAGATCTTGATGCCCAATATGTAAGCAGCTTCACCGAGGCCTTTCTTTGAAAAACTCCTTTCAAACACTCCTTTATACTTTCCAGAAAAATCTACATCATTTATGATCAACAATATGTCATTCACATATACTTATCAGAAAGGTTGTTGTGCTCCCACTCACTTTACTGTAAATACAGGCTTCACCGCAAATCTGTATAAAACTATATGCTTTGATCAACTCATCAAAGCGTATATTCTAACTCCAAGATGCTTGCACCAGTCCATAGATGGATCACTGGAGCTTGCACATTTTGTTAGCACCTTTAGGATTGACAACACCTTCTAGTTGTATCATATACATCTCTTCTTTAATAAATCCATTAAGGCATGTAGTATTGACATCCATTTGCCAGATTTCATAAAATGTGGCAATTTCTAACACGATTCAAACAGACTTGAAGGTCTCATCGTAGTCAACACCTTGAACTTGTCAAAAACCTTTTTCAAAAAGTTGAGCTTTGTAGATAGTAACACTACTATCCGCGTCCGTCTTCCTCTTGAAGATCCATTCATTCTCAATGGCTTGCCGATCATCTGCCAAGTCCCCCAAAGTCCACACTTTGTTTTTATATATGGATCATATATCAGATTTCATGGCCTATTGGAATCTGGGCTCATCATCGCTTCCTCCTAGTTCGTAGGTTCATCATGGTCTAGCAACATGACTTCCAGAATAATGTTATCGTACCACTCTGGTGCGGAACGTAGTCTGGTTGACCTACGAGGTTTTCTAGTAACTTGATCTGAAGTTTCATGGTCATCATCATTAACTTCCTCAGTCATTGGTGTAGGCATCATTGAAACTGATTTCTGCGATGAACTACTTTCAAATTTGGGAGAAGGTATAGGTACCTCATCAAGTTCTACTTTCCTCCCACTCACATCTTTCGAGAGAAACTCCTTCTCTAGAAAGGATCAATTCTTAGCAATGAATATCTTGCCTTCGGATCTGTGATAGAAGGTGTACCCAACAGTTTGTTTTGGGTATCCTGTGAAGACGCATTTCTCCGATTTGGGTTTGAGCTTATCAGGCTGAAGGTTTTTCACATAAGCATCATGGCCCCAAACTTTAAGAAATGACAGCTTAGGTTTCTTGCCAAACACAGTTCATACGGTGTCGTCTCAACAGATTTAGATGGTGCCCTATTAAACGTGAATGTAGCTGTCTCTAATGCATAACCCCAAAATGATAGTGGTAAATCAGTAAGAGACATCATAGATCACACCATATCTAATAAAGTATGGTTATGACGTTCAGACACACCTTTTACGTTGTGTTGTTCCAGGTGGCGTGAGTTGCGAAACCATTCCACATTGTTTCAAATGAAGACCAAACTCGTAACTCAAATATTTGCCTCCGTGATTAGATCGTATAGACTTTATTTTCTTGTTACGATGATTTTCCACTTCAGTCTGAAATTCTTTGAACTTTTCAAATGTTTCAGATGTATGTTTCATTAAGTAGATATACCCATATCTTCTCAATTCATCTGTGAAGGTCAGAAAATAATGATACCCGCCGCAAGCCTCAACATTCATTGGACCGCATACATCAGTATGTATTATTTCCAATAAGTCAGTGGCTCACTCCATTGTTTCGGAGAATGGAGTCTTAGTCATCTTGCCCATGAGGCATGGTTCGAAAGTATCAAGTGATTCATAATCAAGTGATTCCAAAAGCCCATCAACATGGAGTTTCTAAATCAGCTTTACACCAATATGACCTAAACGGCAGTGCCAAAAATAAGTTGCGTTATCATTATTAACTTTGCAACTTTTGGCTTCAATATTAGAAATATGTGTATCACTACGATCGAGATTCAATAAACCATTTATATTAAGTTTATGACCATAGAAGGTTTTATTGATGTAAACAGAACAACAATTATTCTTTGACTTAAATGAATAACCGTATTGCAATAAACATGCACTGGTGCGCGTCAGTCCTAAACAAACAAATCTTAACCCCTTTCCGCGACGGTATTTGGGACCGTCGCCAAGTGAGTGTGTGCAATAGTGTGTCCTTCACGCACGACCCAGAAATCGTGGGGGATATGCCCTCCTGGGACCCACGCTGGGGCCGTGTGCGATCGGGCGAGCCATCGAAACCCAATAATTTTCGTAGGTATGTACATCCCACACGGTAATCCAGAAAATCATTTCCCTAAGTATGTACATCCCACACGGTGAATCCCAGAAAAACATTTCCGTTCGTATGTATCACACACAATCAATCCAAGGAATATGTTTCTGTTCTTATGTACATCCCACACAGTTAATCCAGGGAACACGTTTCTGTTCGGGCGTACATCCCACACAGTTTTATGTGTAGGCTTGTGTGTGAAAGGTGTAACTATCACACACGGTTTGCCATGGTTAACTATTTTGTTTTATCAACTATATCACACACAATTTGATGAAGAAAATTGTGTGGCATTGGGCTATCCATCGCAAGCGTTTTTTCTGCTAGAACCGTCTGCGAAGGTCCATGACACATTTAGCAGGTTTATTAGTTTACAATTAATAATTCCAGTATTACGCAACACATTTCATATCGAACAACTGTTTGCCAATTTCATATCAGGCACATAAATATATTATAACATCACAGTACGGTAGCTACATGAAAACAACACAATACAACATATAGCTAGTTCAACTTCATAAGAACAATATATTCATTTCCCTAATCTAGATCATCCAGGCTCGTCTTATCCACCTCTGCTTTCAGTTCAGTAAGAACCCGTTTTGCACGGGCCATCTGGGAAAGTCCCTCCACCTTCGCCAACACCATCTTAGCAAAGTCTGATTTAAAATATCTGAGCTCATTCTCCACCTTCAACTTTTATCCTGCATCTTGAAATATGCTTCAGTGTTGACAACACTTTCTCTAAGCCTACGTGTGTTCTCTTCCTCATACATGCTCCAGAGCTTCGTAGGCACATCTTCAAAGACTGTGGCCACTCTTGATCAACCCACCCCAAGTAAGAACACTTCCATTCATCCTATAATATTTAAAACTAGATCGGTAACAATTGTAGGGGGAAATGGGTTTATAGCAACATAGAAAATCACCAATGCTTATTTTGAAAAACTGAAGAAACAGGTTAATTATGACATATCTTCTCAAAAAGATCAATGTGCAAATGAAATAATTGGTACTGAGACAACAACCAAATTCTGGAACATCAGAAGCTATAATTAACTACAACGACGCTACAAGTTCTTACTCATGTACAATAAATAACAAATTGAACATTTTATGAGGAAGGTAGATATAACTGCAAGAGCATAGCGACAGTGTTTGGATGACAGCAAATTGATATTAACAGGTGTGTACATGCACAAATTTAGTAACATGGAACTAATAGCACTAAGGCCGTCCACTATGTATGCCAAAACTGGGATAAAGACAACTGTTGCTACATCTCGCACTGGTGCCCTGCACTGGCGAGACGATCCAGTGGAAAAAAATCAGGGACCCGGACTCCGGAGCACATAGTTGCTCCGATGCCCAGTTCCTTCGCGCCATAAAGATTTAGTATTTTACTGCTTGGCTGCTCGGATGTGTGGACCAAAGTTGGCTGCACAAACTGCTGAAGCGGTGCCAAATAATTTTCTAATGGCACCGCTGATGAGATGGCGACAATTTAAGATACTAGGTACAAACTGTGACACTGTCTTAGGATGTGTTTGGTTGAAGGTGTGGTGTGAATGGGTTGGGAACGTGACAGTGTCTGAATCACATCTAACAAATGATTTTTAACAACGAAAGAGGGTCTAACCTTCTCTGCACATGCCAGAAACTTCCTCCCGATGTCCATAGAATCCACTGTTCAAGATATCTTCCGATATGCCGATAAATCGGCCGATTTATCGCTTACCGCTGTCAGACCGATAAGATAAATCGGCTGATAAATCAGCCGATATGGCGATAAAATCGGCCGATATGCCGATAAACTGACCGATTTACCCCTTATCATGGGTCGACCTATAAGTTCCCGATAAGCGATATCCCCAACATTGATAGAATCAAACGCAACTATCTTCACGCATGGAGATTGATGGTGACAACGAGCAGATAGATCTTCAGCCACCCCGCTCCATTTGTTTCCACTGATGGTCTTAGGGAGCTACAAGAGGAAGAAATGACTCAAATCGACCGCCGGGTAAAAATCCTTCATTCCCAGTAATAGCCTGAGAGAGAGAGAGAGAGAGAAGAGAGGCATACCCAGGTGGTGAAGGAGTAGTCGCTGGAGGAGGAACCGCTGGAGATGTCTTTGAAGAAGACCATGGCGATCCCGGCGGTAGGATGCGAGACGGCGAGAGCGAGGAAGTGGGTATAGCTTAGCAAGGAAGGAAGGAGGAAACAGGGGAAATGTGACTTGTGGTCGGGGAGAAAAGGGGGCGGGGAAGGGGGGCGGGGGTAGATATTTTGGTGGTAGGCCAAAATTTTGGAAATGTGAAGGGAAACTTTGCGCGCGGTGCCGCCGAACCATTCACTTTGAACGATTGTGTGCATCACAAACGATTCTTCTGCTTTATGCGCATGGGATAAGTTTGATAATTCATATTTTGGTAGAAATTTCCCCGGGTACGTCATTGCATAATTTAACATTGCTTGCTAATTTTGGCACACAAAAGAGCGTACAACAGACAGACCACACTTACTGAATCGAGCAATTTTAGTAATTAAACAGAGCTAGTTGACATAAACATTGCTAAACAAAAGACCAGCATTAAAAACAAAGCCTAAGTAAGCATAATTTTAACATATCTGCGCCGCGCCGGCCTATGAATCGCCGGTGTGAGATGAGAGGTCGATGACTTGTCCTGGCGACATGCTGCTGTTGGTGGACTCCGCGTCCCCCTGCTGAAGTTGACCGCATCCTCGTCCTCGTCCTCGGTGCCACCCTCAAGGTTGTAGTACTCGTAGTGGCGGCTGCGCCAGAGCTCGTGTTGGTACTCCACCGCCGATTCCTCCACGGACAGACTCTTCTCTACCTCGACCTCGGCCACACGCAACTCCTCCCAGCACTCCTCGATCTCCGCTGCCTCCTGCATCTGCAGCTCCCACTCGGTGACCTCATGAGAAAACAGGTGCTCCATGGCCACCACTGCCTTTTCAGACGTGGGTTGCATGATGAAGTCCGAGGTGGCCTGAAATATCTTGGCGTGTGAATCCTCGATCCTGGCGTGGATGGCCTCGACCCGGGCTAGGGCGACATCAGCGGCACGGACGGCAGCTCGAGCGCTCTCGGCATTTGCAGCCGCCGTCGCAGCAGCAGCTGTGGCCGTCTCGGCTACTGCAGCTGCCCTGTCAGCTGCTGCAAACGCCCTCTCTGCGGAAGCGGGCGCGCTCAATGCGGATGCGGCAGCACTCTCGGCGTAGGCGGCCGCGCTCTCGGCGCAGGTGGCCGTGCTCGGGG
>NC_041388.1:215025421-215029892 GCF_002162155.2 Triticum dicoccoides
CGGCCATCCTACGGGCCTTCACAAAGCGTTTCCACGGTGTCATCTTTGCAAGAAGGGGGTGCGGGAATGGGGGCCGGGATTCATGGATTCGGGGGTTGCAGGTGTCGTGGTTCTAAGTCTGACAGCAAAATGGGGGTAGGTATGAGGAGCCAAGATCCTAGCTACGGTGAAGTTGTGCACGCAAGATTTATGACTTCAGGCCCTTCCCAGAGGAAGTAATGGCCCTACGTCTCGGTGCTCGGAGGCTGGTCCATTGGATTATGCGTGAAGTTACTGGGGTGCAAACCCTTGTCCCAAAGAAGGGGGGTGGCTTATATAGAGTGCGCCAGGACCCCAGCCATCCCCCGTTACATCAAGTTCAATGTACATAAAGATGGGACGTTACTGGTAACGTCAATATTAAAGTCATATAAAAGATCTTTAGGACTATAGAGTGAACACCTGACCGTTGCCATCCAGAGTGACCTTAGATCTTCTGTACTCCGAGTGGTTTCTAATATCGTCGAATGTTTATATCCTGGTCAAATAGAATTGGGTTGTCCAAGTGGAACTCATGGTCGAGTGAGTTGCATCCTGAGGTGATTTCAGTCGGTAGAATTTGCTGTCCTTTGAATGTCTTTGACTGTAGGGCATTATCCTTGGTACAGGTGTCTAGATCAGGTCTATTACCCTACCCTAGGTACATGTCATCATCATTAGCCTCCGAATGGTTCAGGGTCCGAGTGGAGATGGAGTTGAATGTGGTTCCGACCCAATTTTCATGCTTCAAAAGCGTTTTACTTGGATTGGTGAACCATGCAGAAACTTCGGCCTCATTTTCAGTCGCCTTGATCCATTCCGAGGTTGTCGAGTGAATTTCGCTAATAGGCTTCGAATGCTGATATGGTATAAAATTTGGGGAAACGTGCCGGATGGAGAGGACCGTAGTGAGCGGGGCAGATTAGCCAGGGGCGCCTCGATTCTCGTGCCTCCTTTTTCGCCACGTACCGAGCGCATGCCTGTTTCGGGATTTGACAGGATTGCCTGGGCTCACAAGTCAGTCACTCGAAGATCAGGCTCATATAAGGCATTTGGGCTGGTGATTTCTGCATGGTGCGTCCCATTTCCTTTCTTCCTCCTCTGCTTCTCCATTGCGTCCGCCTCCACCCTCGACGCCGCCGCCCAGCCCGAGCGCCACTCACAGCAATGGCGAAGGACAAGACGGCGGCCCTGGAGCATGCGAAGAAGGCGACGGTGAAGGCGAAGGGCAAGAAGATGAGCCGGGGAGGGTTGTCGTCGAGATCTGGCCAGCCGCCCGGCTGGATCCAGGGCGACTGGATTTGGTCCATGATCTAGCAGGAGGATCTGGAGGATTTGGTTGAGGGGAGATTGATTCCCCACAGTTCCTGGCGGCTTCCAGAGGATGAGGCCGAACCTCAGCCGCATGAGGGTGACTGTGTCCTTCTTCCGACTCATGTCGACCGCGGTTTCTCCCTGCCCCCCATCCTTTTTTCGGGGTTTTCTGAACTAGTTTGGAGCCCAACTTCATCACTTCTCCCCCAACACCATCTTGTACCTTGCTGCATTCGTGTCCATGTGTGAGAATTTTCTGGGTTGTCGACCGTACTAGGGTCTCTTCAAACACATTTTCACCTGTTGTTCTCAGTCTGTAAAAAAGGCTAATCCGAGTGACGGTCTAGGGATCCAGATGAGGAGTAAAAGTACTTTCCCTGCTATGATTCTTCCCAATTCAGTTAGAGGGTGGCAGTCGACCTGGTTCTACTTTAAGGACCAACGGACCCCTAGTCAGTCGACTGGCCTTCCCCTATTTTCCATAGAGCGAGTTGAGAAGCCTTCTCCCTTGAAAGTGACTCCAGCTAAGAAAGTGAAGGTGAATATGTTGGTTGAGCGAGTAGTCCAACTTGTCTGCGACGGTGTGACTGGCATGGACTTGTTAGCGGTGTTTCTTAGTCGACGCATCCAGCCACTCCAAGCCCATGATCATCCAATGTGGATGTACTCGGGTACTGATGACAACACTCGAATCCACCCAAAGGAAGTTAACGAGGAGAAGGTGGCGCAGTGGCTACAGGGCATCACTGGCAACAAGGACAACCCCAGGGTGTCTAGAAGGATTCCTCCACTCGACAACACCAACGAACCAGACAAGGTCTGACTCTTTTCTTCCGAGTGTCTTTTGTTCTGACATGTATTTGTTCTCGAAACTGATTAATATCTACTCGACTCCGTGCCTTGCAGATCTACACTGAGATGTATTCGATGCCCAATAGAGAGCAGGAGCAGGAGCAGGAGGGAGAGGCGAGCGGGGGTGACAGCGGCGACTGGCATTCTAACGGAGGAGGAGACAAGGAGAGTGAAGACTCGAGCAGTGGTGAGGAGTTCGACTCTCCACCTTGCTCGGAAAGACGCTCCAAGCAGAGGCAGGACCCAGCAAGTGATCATGGCAAAGCGACTCCACCGACCGGACAGACCTCAGAGCACACTCGAACATCTTCTCCTGTTCCGGCTGAGAAAGCACGGAAGCAGCCCAAAGTCATGCCGTTAAAGCCCCGGAAGGCCTTGCCCAAGATTAAAGTGGTTGTCCCCATCGCTTCTGGGTAATTATTGTGCTTGACCTCTTAGTTTTTGCATGACTCGATCTTCGGTCGACTCACTTTCCTGTTTTGACTGAGTGGATTCTGAAATTTGCAGTGCTGCTGCCTCTGGGACTTCTATTTATAAAGATGATGATGATGAGGAGATGGAAGACGAGGTCACTTCCAACGCGGGTATTATTCTTGACATCTTGTCTTTACTTTTCCAGCCACTTTGATGGTCGACTGAACTCTTGCAATTGATTGCTTTGCAGCTCCGCCGAATGTTATTGAACTTCCAGATGATGACGAAGATGTGCCACAGAGACCCATGGGAAGGAGGGGCAGGACTTCGAGCAGGAAGGCACCAGCTAGCAAGACGTCCCAGGCGTCGACGGTAACTGGACCAGTGATTCAGAAGTCCCGAGACCTTAACCGGGCTTCTGTTACTTTTGCCATTCCAGTGTTGAGTGAACGTCCTTCATCATCGATTACACAAGTCCCTGTTTTGTCTGTACAACACCATGCCTCGGATCCTCAAGCTCCCGCGACTATTCCACCGTCTTTGCTGTTTGTCACCCATCACGTTCCGGAGGATCAGGCAAGCGCTGCTAAGGAAGCTATACACCAAGCAGGCCTCATGATGGAGCGGATGAAGACGGCGCATGAGACCAGCCAAGCTGCCTATGATGCCAGTGCAGCTCTCCAAGACAATGTCCAGGTTAGTTGATTTCCGACTGACCCTCCAACTTGATGCTCGAGAACTGCTGTTTTCTTATTTGTAAGATGTTCATGGATGATCGTTTTCACACTTTCAAACTTCATGCGCATCTATTCACCCACTGGGTGCGTTCCTTTACAGCACAATCTTCCTTTCTTGAATCGACATCTAGTGAACTTTCGAATCAGTGGGAGCACGCTGAGTGCACCCACTGGGTGTAGTCCCCGAGACCACCCTCGAATGTTTGATTCGACCGGGGTCTTGAATCTCTGTTGATAAAAATCCACTCAGTCTTGAACGGATCCTGTCGAGTGAATTCTTAAACCAGTGGGGGCACACCAAGTGCACCCACTGAGTGTTGTCCCCGAGACCGTGGTCGACTGCAGGCAGTCGGCCATGGTCTGAGACATTTTTTTTAGCGACTGGGCTGACCAAGTCGAGTACCAGTGGGGGCACGCCAAGTGCACCCACCGGGTGTAGTCCCCGAGACTATTGTTGAATGTTTGATTCTGCAGTAGTCTTAGAATTCTTTTCACTCGAAAGCGAATAATCTTTGATTCTGTCCACTAATATATCTTTTTTCTGACTTCAGAAATCCTATGAGCTCATCTCCCAATTTGCCAAATTTGAGAGGAAGCAGATCCAGCTCAATCTTGACTTGGAGTTGGCCAAGAAGAACTTGCAGAAGGGAAAGACGAAATAGCTGGTATGAAAGGTAAAACTTGTCGACTGTGGGATTAGACTGTCTCTCGAGTCATATCCTCGTTCTTCTCTCTGAACCGAGTGTTGTTATATATATATATATATATATATATATATATATAGAGAGAGAGAGAGAGAGAGAGAGAGAGAGAGAGAGAATGAGGCAGGCTCTGGCATAGAAGGACCTTGATCTTGCCGCAGCATAAAAGGAGGCTCAGGAGAAAACAACACTCGCTGACAAGAAGCTGCCTTTAGTTGGGGCGTTATAGCAAGAAAATGGCAAGCTAAAGACTGCTCTTGCCGAAGCTAACAAAGAAGTGACCCGTCTAAAGAAGGACAAAGTAGCCTTGAATGACAAGATTGAAGATCTCTCTCGGAAGGGAAATGACCTGGAGGCTTATCTGGGGAGACATGCCAAGTAGTTATTCCTTATGCTTGAAGGTATCTTTCCTTGTCATCTCCTCGTTCTTCTCTC
>NC_041388.1:215030168-215158404 GCF_002162155.2 Triticum dicoccoides
TGATCTTGCCGCAGCACAAAAGGAGGCTCAGGAGAAAACATCACTCGCCGACAAGAAGCTGCCTTTAGTCGAGGCGTTATAGGAAGACAATGCCAAGCTAAATACTTCTCTTGTCGAAGCTAACAAAGGAGTGACCCGTCTAAAGAAGGACAAAGTAGCCTTGAATGACAAGATTGAAGATCTCTCTTGGAAGAGAAATGGCCTGGAGGCTTATCTGGGGGGGACACGCCAAGAAGTTATTCCTTATGCTTGAAGGTATCTTTCCTTGTCCGACTGTTTCGCTATCGTTGACTCACCATAAAGCCATCGACTCATTAGTTCTTTGTAATTTCCGAATTCTGCCAAAACTTTGAGGAAGAAACTGGGCGGATCGAGACAAGCTTGGACCCTATCAATTCCCCTGTAAAGGATGAAGCTTCCATGAACGTGCTTCGACTGGAATTCTGTCTTGCCAGTGTTACAGACTACCTCACTCGACTGAAGGTTGCAGTGTCGCGGATTGACATGGCGCTTTGGCCAAAGGAGACGCTCCAAAATCACCTCAAGTCTTTGATGACTTGACTCAATGAGATCCCTGGTTGAGTGCAGGAATGGAAGAAATCGTGTGCTCAGTGCGGTGTTGAAGTAGCTCTGTCCCTTGTTCGCGTCCATTGCAAGGAGGCCAAAGAAGAGAAGTTAGCCGCGATCAAGGTTGCCAACACCAAGAGACTTGACTTCCAGTCTTTTATGGAGACCTTCATTGCTGCTGCTACTCGAATTGCATATGCAATCGACCTGGATGAGTTCGTCGAGCCTGCCAGTCCTCCTCCTGTAGAGTGAACATACTTTTATGATCCGATTAAATTTGCCTCAGTATGCGGAGTGGTTTTGTAACCGTTAAACTCCTTCGGGCTTGATGCCCGAGTAATTTAATCTACGGTCCGGAACCTCATGGGATTTATCTGAATTTGGTTTTTTCTTAAATATGTTTGTATTTATTTCTGAATGGAACTTGTATCTTCACTCGGAGCAGACTTTTGTTCCTGTGATGCTACTCTGAGGAGGGGGTCACGGACGATCTGCACCTCGTCGTTCTTGCAGATTGGGATGGAGCGCACATTGTACTTGTGGCGCAGCTCCGAGGAGAAAATCATAGTCAACCAGCACCTCGTCATCCTTGCAGATCGGGATGGAGCGCACATTGTACTTGTGGTGCAGCTCCGTGGAGAAAATCCTAGTCGACCTGCACCTCGTCATCCTTGAGGATCAGGATGGAGCGCACATTGTACTTGTGGCACAGCTCTGAGGATAAGGTCGGAGTCGACCTGCACCTCGTCGTCCTTGCGGATCAGGATGGAGCGTACATTGTACTTGTGGTGCAGCTCTAAGGATAAGGTCGCAGTCGACCTGCACCTCGTCGTCCTTGTGGATCAGGATAGAGCGTGTGGCCAAGTCCTTGAGCGAGAGAATCATTTTTCACTCGAAGCGTGTTTTCAACTTAGGTGAGTACAGAACTGCAGCTAAGCCCCTGAGTGAGAGGATTACTCTTCACTCGGTGGGATGCCTTCAAACTTAGGCGAGTACGGAATTGCAGCTAAGCCTCCGAGTGGGAGAATTGCTCTGCACTCGGGAGGATTTTTTAAACTTAGGCGAGTACGGGACTGCAGCTAAGCACCCGAGTGGGAGGATTGCTCTCCACTCGGTAGGATCTTTAAACTTAGGCGAGTACGGGACTGCAGCTAAGCCCCCGAGTGGGAGGATTGCTCTTCCCTCGGTAAGATTTTTTATACTTAGGCAAGTATGGGACTGCAACTAAGCCTCCGAGTGGGAGGATTGCTCTCCACTCGGTAAGATTCTTTAAACTTAGGCGAGTACGGGACTGCAGCTAAGCCCCCGAGTGGGAGGATTGCTCTCCACTCGGTAGGATTTTTTAAACTTAGACGAGTATGGGACTGCAACTAAGCCTCCGAGTGGGAGGATTGCTCTCCACTCGGTAGGATTCTTTAAAATTAGGCGAGTACGAGACTGCAGCTAACCCCCCAGTGGGAGGATTGCTCTCCACTCGGTAGGATTTTTAAACTTAGGCGAGTATGGGACTGCAGCTAAGCCCCCGAGTGGGAGGATTGCTCTCCACTCGGTAGGATTTTTTAATCTTAGACGAGTACGGGACTGCAGCTAAGCCTCCGAGTGAGAGGCTTGCTCTTCACTCTGTAGGATTTTTTAAACTTAGGCAAGTATAGGACTGCAGCTAAGCCTCCGTGTGGGAGTATTGCACTCCACTTGGTAGGATTTTTTGAACTTTGGCGAGTATGGGACTGCGGCTAAGCCTCCGAGTGAGAGGCTTGCTCTTCACTCGGTACTATTTTTTAAACTTAGGCGAGTACGGAACTGCAGCTAAGCCCCCGAGTGAGAGGCATGCTATTCACTCGGTGGGATCTCTTCAAACTTAGACGAATCGGATTCGCAGCTTAGCCTCCGAGTGAGAGGTTTGCTCTTCACTTGGTAGGATTTTGTTTTTGAAACTTAGGAGAATCAGATTCGCAGCTAAGCCACCCACTGGGGGATTTTGAACACATGTATAAGTAATAACAATCATTTAGGGGATTGTAAAACCATGTGTTTGATAAACAAACTGAAAGGTACTTCTTATTACATCTCAACAATCTGAATCCTTAAGTATAAAAATGGCGGAGCAGCTCCGCATTCCAAGCACATGGCTCGTCTTTCTTGTGTTCCACATCGTATAGGTGGCATGCTCTGTTGTGGAGCACTTTGGTGATGATGAAGGGGCCTTCCCAGGCGGGACCAAGATTGTGTGGTCATTGCTGATCCACTCGAAGAACCAGGTCCCCCTCCTGAAATGCTCGACCTCTTACGTTTCTAGCATGGAACCGACAAAGGTCTTGCTGATAAATGGTCGACCTGATCAGGGCCATATCTCTTTCCTCTTTTAGAAGATCAATAGCGTATTGCCGGGCTTGTTCTGCTTCTGCCTCTGAGAAGAGCTCTACTTGCGGGGCATTGTGGAGTAAACCTGTCAGCAGCACGGCTTCGGCTCCATAGACCATGAAGAAGGGAGTCCGTCCAGTCGACCGATTTGGCGTTGTTCTCAGACCCCACAGTACTGATGGTAATTCATCTACCCAAGCACCAGCTCCATGCTTGAGGTCATGCATCAATGTGGGCTTCAACCCATGGAGGATCAAACCATTTGCTCTTTCTTCTTGTCAATTCGACTGTGGGTGACTAAGTGAAGCATAGTCGACCCGGGTACCTTGGGAAGCACAGAAAGCTCTAAACTCATCTGAATCAAAGTTTGAACCATTGTCTGTGATGATGCTATGTGGGACTCCATATCTAAATGTTAATTCTCTGATGAAGCTGACGGCGGTACCTGAGTCGAGGTTCTTGATTGGTTTGGCTTCAATCCATTTAGTGGAATTGTCGACTCCAACAAGCCGGTGGGTGAAACCACTTCTACCAGTCCTCGGGGGTCCAACCATATCCAACCACCAAACAACGAATGGCTAGACGAGTGGAATGGTTTTCAAAGCTGAAGCAGGTTGTGAGACATGTTGGAGTAGAACTGGAGCCCTCACACTTGTCGACTATTTCTTTTGCCATTTCATTTGCACGTGGCTAGTAAAAACCTGCTTGGTATGCTTTGGCCATGATTGTCCGAGAGGACGCATGGTGAGCACAGGTCCCCGAGTGGATATCATTGAGGATCATTCGACCTTCCTCTGGGGTAGTGCATCATTGAGCAACTCCAGTCACACTCTCCATGTACAGTCGACCACTTATCACAGTGATGTCTTTGGACGATGGACAATCTGACACGCTTCATCTTCGTCTTCTGGAAGATCTTTCCTGAGAATATATGCGATATATGGCACTGTCCAATCAGGAATGACGACCAAAACTTCCATGATTAAGTCGACCACGGCTGGGATTTCAACTTTAATAGGATCATTAGAACTCTTAGGCTGAGGGGGCTCTTCCGTGAAGGGATCCTCTTGAACTGATGGTGTGTGAAGATGCTCCAGGAACACATTGCTGGGAATGGGCTCCCACTTGGAACCTATCTTTGCCAGGTCATCCGCTACCTGGTTCTTTAGTCGGGGAATGTGGTGGACCTCTAGCCCTTCAAACTTCTTTTCTAACTTTCTCACTTCATTGCAATAGCCAGTCATAGCTGGGCTTCTGACGTCCCACTCCTTCATCACTTGATTGACAAGCAAATCTGAGTCGCCGTAGACCATTAGGCGACAGACGCCGAGTGAAATGGCCATTCGCAACCCATACAGTAGTGCTTCGTATTCAGCTTCATTGTTGGAGGAATCAAAGTGAATTAGAAGGGCATAACTGAGTTTGTCACCACGGGGGGATACCAGAACTACTCCAGTGCCAGAACCATTCAACATCTTGGATCCATCAAAGAACATAGTCCAATGTTCTGAGTGAACTTGAGTCGGTTGTTGCTGTTCGATCCACTGGATCAGGAAATCCGCTATTGCTTGGGACTTGATTGCTTTCTTTGCCTCAAAATTGATATCCAACGGAAGGAGTTCAATCGCCCACTTTGCCACTCGACCAGTTGCATCTCCGTTGTTCAGAATTTCTGACAGTGGAGCATCGCTGATGCTACCTCTTGAGCACTGCGTTGGTTTTCCCTTGAAGAGGAAAGGGTGATGCAGCAAAGTAGCGTAAGTATTTCCCTCAGTTTTTGAGAACCAAGGTATCAATCCAGTAGGAGACTACACGCAAGTCACCTCGAGCCTACACAAAAAAATAAGAACCTTGCAACCAACGCGATAAAGGGGTTATCAATCCCTTCATGGTCACCTACGAGAGTGAGATCTGATAGAGATAATAAGGTAAATATTTTCAGTATTTTTATGATATAGATTGAAAGTAAAGTTTGCAAAGTAAAATATATTGGAAACTTATATGATAGAAGATAGACCCAGGGGCCATAGGTTTCACTAGTGGTTTCTCTCAAGATAGCATAACTATTACGGTGGGTAAACAAATTACTGTCGAGCAATTGATAGAAAAGTGCATAATTATGAGAATATCTAGGCATGATCATGTATATAGGCATCACGCCCGTGACAAGTAGACCGAAATGATTCTGCATCTACTACTATTACTCCACACATCGACCGCTATCCAGCATGCATCTAGAGTATTAAGTTCATAAGAACAGAGTAATGCATTAGGCAAGATGACATGATGTAGAGGGATAAATTCAAGCAATATGATATAAAACCTATCTTTTTATCCTGAATGGCAACAATACAAGACTTGCCTTGCTACCCCTGTTATCACTGGGAAAGGACACTGCAATATTGAACCCAAACATAAGCACTTCTCCCATTCCAAGAAATATCAATCTAGTAGTCCAAACCAAACTGATAATTCGAAGAGACTTGTAAAGATATCATACATAAAATATTTCAGAGAAGAATCAAATATTGTTCATAAACCCACAATTCATTGGATCTCGATAAACACCCCGCAAAAAGAATTACATCGAATAGATCTCCAAGAAGATCGGGAAGAACTTTGTATTGAGATCCAAAGAGAGAGAACAAGCCATCTAGTTAATAACTATGGACCCTAAGGTCTATGGTAAACTACTCACACATCATCGGAGAGGCTATGGTGTTGATGTAGAAGCCCTCCGTGATCGATTCCCCCTCTGGTGGAGCTCTGGAAAAGGCCTCAAGATGGGATCTCTAGGGTACAGAAGGATGCGGTGGTGGAAATAGGGTTTCGTGGTGATCTTGGATGTTTTGGGGTATATGGACATATATAGGAGGAAGAAGTAGGTCGGTGGAGCTGCAAGGGGCCCACGAGGGTGGGGGCACGCCCAAGGGGGCAGGTGTGCCTCCCTGCCTCGTGGCCTCCTTGCTTCTTTCTTGACGTCTACTCCAAGTCCCCTGGATCATGTTTGTTCCAAAAATAACTCTCCTGAAGGTTTATTCCGTTTGATATTCCTTTTCTGCGAAACACTGAATAGGAAAAAAAACAACAATTTGCACTAGGCCTTGGGTTAGTAGGTTAGTCCCAAAAATAATGTAAAAGTGTATAATAAAGCCCATTAAACATCCAAAGCAGATAATATAATAGCATGGAACAATCAAAAATTATAGATACCAGTTGGAGACGTATCAAGCATCCCCCAAGCTTAATTCCTGCTCGTCCTCGAGTAGGTAAATGATAAAAATAGATTTTTTATGTGGAATGCTACTTAGCATAATTATCAATGTAATTTTATTTATTGTGGCATGAATATTCAGATCCGAGAGATTCAAGACAAAAGTTTAATATTGACATAAAAATAATAATACTTCAAGCATACTAACTAAGAAATCATGTCTTCTCAAAATAACATGGCCAAAGAAAGTTCATCCCTACAAAATCATATAGTTTGGTGATGCTCCACTTTCGCACACAAGAATGCTCTCATCATGCACAACCCCGATGACAAGCCAAGCAATTGTTTCATACTTTAGTAATCTCAAAAAAAATTCAATTTTCATGCAATACATGAGCGTGAGCCATGGATGTAGCACTATGGGTGGAATAGAATATGATGATGGGGTTATGTCGAGAAGACAAAAAAGGAGAAAGTCTCACATTGATGCGGCTAATCAACAAGCTAGGGAGATGCCCATCAATTGATGTCAATGCAAGGAGTAGGGATTGCCATGCAACAGATGCACTAGAGCTATAAATGTATGAAAGCTCAACAAAAAGAAACTAAGTGGGTGTGCATCCAACTTGCTTGCTCAAGAAGACCTAGGGCATTTGAGGAAGCCCATTGTTGGAATATACAAGCCAAGTTCTATAATGAAAAATTCCCACTAGTATATGAAAGTGAGAAAACAAGAGACTCTCTATCATAAACATCATGGTGCTACTTTGAAGCACAAGTGTGGAAAAAGGATAGTACCATTGTCCTTTTTTATTTCTTTTTTTGGGCCTTTCTTTTTTTATTCGGCCTTTCCCCCATTTTTTTATTTGGGACAATGCTCTATTAATGATGATCATCACACTTCTATTTATTTACAACTCAATGGCTATAACTCGATACTGGAACAAAATATGACTCTATGTGAATGCCTCCTGCGGTGTACCAGGAAGGGCAATGAACCTAGCGTGAAATGTACGATAAATTATGCATGGTGGCTTTGCCACAAATACGATGGCAGCTACATGATCATGCAAGGCAATATGACAATGATGAAGCGTGTCATAAATGAAACGATGGAAAGTTGCATGGCAATATATCTCGTAAAGGCTATGGAAATGCCATAATAGGTAGGTATGGTGGCTGTTTTGAGGAAGATATAAGGAGGTTTATGTGTGATAGAGCGTATCATATCACGGGGTTTGGATGCACCGGCGAATTTTACACCAACTCTCAAGGTGAGAAAGGCCAATGGACGGTACCGAAGAGGCTAGCAATGATGGAAAGGTGAGAGTGCGTGTAATCCATGGACTCAACATTAGTCATAAAGAACTCACATACTTAGTACAAAAATCTACATGTCATCAAAAACCAAGCATTACGTGCATGCTCCTAGGGGGATAGATTGGTAGGAAAAGACCATCGCTTGTCCCCAACCGCCACTCGTAAGGAAGACAATCAAAGAACACCTCATGTTTCAAATTTGTTACACAACGGTTACAATACGTGCATGCTACGGGATTTGAAATATTCAACACAACTATTTCTCAAATTCAGAACTACTCAACTAGCACAACTCTAATATCACCATCTTTATATCTCAAAACAATTATCAAGTATCAAACTTCTCATAGTATTCAATGCACTTTTTTATGAAAGTTTTTTTCTACCAATCATGGATGCCTATCATATTAGGACCAATTTTATAACCAAAGCAAATTACCATGATGTTCCAAACGACTCTCAAAATAATATAAGTGAAGCATGAGAGATCAATAATTTCTATAAAAAAACCACCACCATGCCCTAAAAGATATAAGTGAAGCACTAGAGCAAAATTATCTAGCTCAAAAGATATAAGTGAAGCACACCGAGTATTCTAATAAATTCCAATTCATGCGTGTCCCTCCCAAAAGGTGTGTACAGAAAGGATGATTGTGGTAAACTAAAAAGAAAACACTCAAATCATACAAGACGCTCCAAGAAAAACACATATCATGTGGTGAATAAAAATATAGCATCAAGTAAAGTTACCGATGGACAAAGACGAAAGAGGGGATGCCTTCCGGGGCATCCCCAAGCTTAGGCTTTTGGTTGTCCTTGAATTTGACCTTGGGGTGCCTTGGGCATCCCCAATCTTAGGATCTTTCCTCTCCTTATTGCATAATACATCAAATCTGTACCCAAAACTTGAAAACTTCACAACACAAAACTTAACAGAAAATCTCATGAGCTCCATTAATATAAGAACAAAAACCACCACTTAAGTTACTGTAATGAACTCATTCTTTATTTATATTGGTGTTAAACTACTGTATTCCAACTTATCTATGGTTCATATCCTCCGATACTAGCCATAGTTTCATCAAAATAAGCAAACAACACATGAAAAACAGAATATGTCAAAAACCGAACAGTCTGTAGTAATCTATAGGTTTAGAATACTTCTGTAATCCGAAAAATTATGAAATAAATTGGTGGATATGAGGAATTTGTTTATTAATCGTCTTCAAAAATAATAAACCTAATCACACTCTCCAGTAAAAAATGGCAGCAAATCTCATGAGCACTAAAGATTCTGTTTTTTACAGCAAGATCGCAAAAACTCCCCCCAAGTCTTCCCAAAGGTTCTACTTGGCACCAACACTAATTAAAAGCATAAAACCACATATAAACAGAGTCTAGATTATTTATTTATTACTAATAAGAACCAAAAAGCAAGAAACAAAAATAAAATCGGGTTGCCTCCCAACAAGCGCTATCGTTTAACGCCCTAGCTAGGCATAAAAGCAAGAATAGATCTAGGTATTATCATCTTTGGTATGCAATCCATAAGTGGCTCTTATAATATATTCATATGATAATTTATTTTCTTTCTAGGAAAGTGTTCCATGCATTTCCTTAAAGTAAATTGGAATCTAATATTCCCTTCTTTCATATCAATATTTGCACCAATTGTTCTAAGGAAAGGTCTACCAAGAATAATGGGACATGTAGGATTGCAATCAATGTCAAGAACAATGAAATATATGGGCACATAATTACTATTTGCAACAATAAGAACATCATTAATCCTTCCCATAGGTTTCTTAATAGTGGAATCCGCAAGATGCAAATTTAAAAACAATCATCAAATTCACGAAAACCTAAAACATCACACAAAGTTTTTGGAATCGTGGAAATGCTAGCACCCAAATCACATAAAACATAGCATTCATGATCTTTAATTTTAATTTTAATAGTAGGTTCCCACTCATCATGAAGTTTTCTAGGGATAGAAACTTCTAATTCAAGTTTTTCTTCATAAGATTGCATTGAAGCATCAACGATATGTTTGGTAAAAGCTTTATTTTGACTATAAGCATGAGGAGAATTTAGCACGGATAGCAAAAAGGATATACAATCTATCAAAGAGCAATTATCATAATTAAATTCCTTGAAATCCAAAATAGTGGGTTCATTGCTATGTAAAGTTTTGACCTCATCAATCCCACTTTTACCAATTTTTGCATCAAGATCTAAAAACTCGGAATCATGGGATGCTTTTTAACTAAAGTAGACTCATCTGCAGTCCCATCATTATCAAGATTCATATTGCAAAACAAAGATTTAATAGGAGACACATCAATCACTTTTAGATCGTCATCCTTATTATCATCAAAACTAGAAGAACACGCTTTTATAAAGCAATCTTTTTAGCACACATCCTAGTAGTTCTTTCTTTACACTCATCAATGGAAATTCTCATGGCTTTGAGAGACTCATTGATATCATGCTTAGGTGGAATAGATCTAATTTTCAAAGAATCAACATCAAGAGAAATTTTATCCACGTTCCTAGCCAACTCATCAATCTTGGACATTTTTTCTTCAATCAAAGCATTGAAACTCTTTTGTGAACTAATAAATTCTTTAATACTAGATTAAAAATCAGAGGGCATCTTATTATAATTTCCATAAGAATTGTTGTAGGAATTAGCATAATTATTAGAGGAATTACTAGGAAACGGCTTTGGATAAAAGTTTCCTCTATACGCGTTGTTACCAAAATTGTTCCTACCAACAAAATTCACATCCATATATTCATTATTATTATCAATCAAGGTAGACAAAGGAATATCAATAGGATTAGAAGAGACACTCTTATTAGCAAACAATTTCATAAGTTCATCCATCCTTCCACTCAAAACATTAATTTGTTCTATAGCATGAACCTTTTTACTAGTAGATCTTTCGGTGTGGCATTGAGAATAACTAACAATAATATTATCTAGGAGTTTGGTAGCTTCTCCTAAAGCGATTTCCACAAAAGTGCCTCCCGCGGCCGAATCTAAAAGATTTCTAGAAGCAAAATTCAATCCAGCATAAATTTTTTGTATGATCATCCATAAATTCAAACCATGAGTAGGGCAATTGCGAATCATTAATTTCATCCTCTCTCATGCTTGTGCAACATGCTCATGATCTAGTTGCTTAAAGTTTATAATATCGTTTCTAAGAGAGATGATCTTAGCGGGAGGAAAATACTTAGAGATAAAAGCATCTTTGCACCTATTCCAAGAATCAATACTATTTTTAGGCAAAGAAGAAAACCAAGTTTTAGCATGATCTCCAAGCAAAAACTGGAATAGCTTCAATTTAACAATATCATTATCCACATCTTTCTTCTTTTGCATATCACACAGATCAACAAAGCTGTTTAGATGGGTAGTGGAATCTTCACTAGGAAGGCCAGAAAACGGATCTTTCATGACAGGATTCAGCAAAGCAGTATTAATTTCTCAAGATTTTGCATCGGTAAGAGGAGCAATCAGATTACTAATACAATCATTATTGTTGGTATTGGAAAAATCACACAATTTAGTATTATCTTGAGCCATCATGACAAACAATCCAACACACAAGCACACAAGAAGCGAGCGAAAAATAGGCGGGCAGAAAAAAGAGGGCGAATAAAATGGCAAGGGTGAAGCGTGGGAGTGGAAAACGAGAGGCAAATGGCAAATAATGTAATGCGAGGGATAAGAGTTTGTGATGGGTACTTGATATGTCTTGACTTGTGCGTAGATCTCCCCGACAATGGCGCCAGAAATCCTTCTTGCTACCTCTTGAGCACTGCATTGGTTTTCCCTTGAAGAGGAAAGGGTAATGCAGCAAAGTAGCGTAAGTATTTCCCTCAGTTTTTTAGAACCAAGGTATCAATCCAGTAGGAGACTAACGTAAGTCACCTCGAACCTACACAAACAAATAAGAACCTCGCAACCAACGCGATAAAGGGGTTGTCAATCCCTTCACGGTCACATACGAGAGTGAGATCTGATAGAGATAATAAGGTAAATATTTTTGGTATTTTTATGATATAGATTGAAAGTAAAGATTGCAAAGTAAAATAGATTGGAAACTTATATTATAGAAGATAGACCCGGGGGCCATAGGTTTCACTAGTGGCTTCTCTCAAGATAGCATAAGTATTACGATGGGTAAACAAATTAGTGTCGAGTAATTGATAGAAAAGTGCATAATTATGAGAATATCTAGGCATGATCATGTATA
Organism: Triticum dicoccoides; assembly: GCF_002162155.2. Classification (NCBI taxonomy): domain Eukaryota; kingdom Viridiplantae; phylum Streptophyta; class Magnoliopsida; order Poales; family Poaceae; genus Triticum; species Triticum dicoccoides. The sequence continues at coordinate 215,041,899 of NC_041388.1, forward strand.
TAAGCATCACGCCCGCGACAAGTAGACCGAAACGATTCTGCATCTACTACTATTAGTCCACACATCGACTGCTATCTAGCATGCCTCTAGAGTATTAAGTTCATAAGATAGAGTAACGCATTAGGCAAGATGACATGATGTAGAGGGATAAACTCAAGAAATATGATATAAACCCCATCTTTTTATCCTCGATGGCAACAATACAATACGTGCCTTGCTGCCTTGCTGTCACTAGGAAAGGACACCGCAAGATTGAACCCAAAGCGAAGCACTTCTCACATTGCAAGAAAGATCAATCTCGTAGGCCAAACCAAACTGATAATTCGAAGAGACTTGCAAAGATAACAAATCATACATAAAAGATTTCAGAGAAGAATCAAATATTGTTCATAGATAAACTTGATCTTAAACCCAGAATTCATCGGATCTCGACAAACACACTGCAAAAAGAATTACATCGATAGATCTCCAAGAAGATCGAGGAGAACTTTGTATTGAGATCCAAAGAGAGAGAAGAAGCCATCTAACTAATAACTATGGACCCGAAGGTCGGTGGTAAACTACTCACACATCATCGGAGAGGCTATGGTGTTGATGTAGAAGCCCTCCATGATCGATTCCCCCTCCGGTGGAGCTCCGGAAAAGGTCCCAACATGGGATCTCTTGGGTACAGAAGGTTGCGGTGGTGGAAATAGGGTTTCATGGTGCTCCTAGATGTTTTTGGGGTATATGGGTATATATAGGAGGAAGAAGTAGGTCGGTGGAGCTGCGAGGGGTCCACGAGGGTGGGGGCATGCCCTGGGGGGCAGGCATGCCTCCCTGCCTCGTGGCCTCCTTGCTTCTTTCTTGACGTCTACTCCAAGTCCCCTGGATCACGTTCGTTCCAAAAATAACTCTCCTGAAGGTTTTATTCTGTTTGGATTCCGTTTGATATTCCTTTTCTACGAAACACTGAAATAGGCAAAAAAAACAACAATTTGCACTAGGCCTTGGATTAGTAGGTTAGTCCCAAAAACAATATAGAAGTCTATAATAAAGCCCATTAAACATCCAAAATAGATAATATAATAGCATGGAACAATAAAAAAATTATAGATACGTTGGAGACGTATCAGCTGACGACTGTGATAGAGTGATCTGAGAAATAATGTGCAACCTTCTTCGTGGTCAAGTAAATTCCATAGACAAGCTTCTGGTAATGAGGATATCTCTGCTTGGACAGAGTTAAGACTTCGGAAATATAGTACACTGGGTGCTGAACCTTGTAGGCTTTACCTTCTTCTTCCCGCTCGACCGTGAGTACTCTACTGACAACTTGTACAGTGGCTGCAATTGGATGATTGGAGCAGCGAGCACCGGCTGGGTGGAAAGCAGGGTTTTGAGCTCTGCAAATGATGCGTCAGCTTCAGGAGTCCACTCGAACTTACCGGATTTCTTCATTAATCGCTAAAGAGGCAATGCCTTTTCACCGAGACGAGAGATGAATCGACTCAAAGCGTCAAAACAACTGGTAAGCTTTTGAATGTCGTGTATTCGCATAGGGCATTTCATTCAGAGTATTGCGCCTACTTTCTCTGGGTTTGCATCAATCCCACGTTCGGAAACGAGGAAACCGAGTAACTTTCCACCTGGAACTCCAAATGTACACTTTGACGGATTAAGATTGATACCATATCTTCTCAGATTGGCAAAGGTTTTAGCAAGGTCAGTCAGCAGGTCAGAACCTTTATGCGACTTAACCACGATGTAATCCATGTATGCTTCCACATTCTGACTAATTTGAGTGAGCAGGCACTTCTGTATCACGCACATGAATGTGGCACCAGCATTCTTGAGACCAAAGGGCATAATAACATAGCAAAAGCACCCGAATGGGGTGATAAGAGATGTTTTTATTTCATCGGGTCCATACAGTCGGATCTGATGGTACCCGGAATATGCGTCCAAAAAGGACAATCGCTCACATCCTACAGTCGAGTCGACTATTTGATAGATGCGGGGGAGAGGGAAGTGATCTTTCAAGCAGGCCCGATTGATATGCTTGAAGTAAATACACATACGGAGTGAATCATCTTTCATGGGGACCATGACGATGTTGGCGAGCCACTCGGAGTGGTAAATCTCTCGGATGAACTCAGCTTCCAGAAGCCGAGCCACTTCCTCGCCAATTGCCTTTCTTTTCTCCACGGCGGACCGTCGGAGATGCTCTTTGACAGGTTTTGCTTTCGGGTCAACTCGCAAACGGTGCTCAGCCAGTCCCCTAGGTAGACTTGGCATGTTAGAAGGTTTCCATGCGAAGATGTCCCGGTTCTCACGGAGGAACTGGATGAGCGCTTCTTCCTATTTGCTGTCGAGTGTTGTTGAGATATGAGTCGGAGCAGCATTGGGATCAGTCGGGTGAATATGAAATGACTTTGTTTCACCAGACGACTTAAATGCAGAGGCTGAAGCGGGCTTCTTAGCTCTCAACAAATCACTCGAATCTGCAGTCTTCTTGTATTCTTCCATTTCTACTACTACCATCTATTCATCGACATCTTTGAGCCTTTCTGGAAACATTCTTCTGCTTGCTGCCGATTACCAGTGACTGTAATCATGCCCCTAGGGCCAGGCATCTTGAGTTTGAGGTACACGTAACATGGTCGAGCCATGAAACGAGCATACAGAGTTCTGCCCAGGATAGCATGATAGGCACTGTGAAAATCCACAACTTCAAATGTCAACTTTTCATTATGGTAATTCTTTGAATCACCGAAAACCACGTCAAGAGTGATCTGGCCGAGTGAATCGGCTTTCTTTCCAGGGATAACTCCATGGGACTGCATGTTGCTCTCGCTGAGCTTGGACATCGGAATGCCCATCCCTCGGAGAGTCTCAGCATAAAAAATGTTCAAACCACTGCCGCCATCCATCAAGACTTTGGCCAATCGGGTGCCCCAACGACCGGGTCGAACACCAACGCTTGCCTCCCGGGGGTGGCAACGCAGAGCGGGTGGTCGGACTGGTCGAATGTGATGGGTGTCTTTGACCATTTCAGATACGTCGTCATTGCCGGAGCAACCATGTTCACTTCTCTGTTTATAATTTTCAGTCGACTTTTACTTTCAATGTCAGCAAAAGTCACCAAAGTGGAATTGACATTGGGAAATCCATCATCATCCTCTTCCTTGTCCTCATCCTTACCAGATTCTTTCTCTTTCTCACTAGGCTGTTTTTCTTAGAACTGTTGTATAAGGACTCGACACTGTCGAGTGGTATGTTTGGGATAAATCAGATTACCCTCTTCATCCTTCTTAATGTGAATGTGACATGGCAAATCTAACACATCGTTCCCTGCTGAATCCTTCACCTTTTTGGGGACCCATGGCCCTTTTGGGTTTCCCTTGAATTTTCCCTGAGTCAATGCTGCAGCTTCACCAGGAGCGACGGGTTCGGCCTTGCGCTTCTGTTTCCGATTGGAATTTCCTCCTCCGGCTTCTTGGGCAACTGGTTTGCTCTTGTCGCTGCGGAGTCGGTCTTCTTGTTCGCCATTTGCGTACCGAGTGGATATGTCCATCATTCGTGTCAGGATCATGTCTCCTGACCGACCGAATTTCAGGGTAAGCTCCCGATACCGAACACCCTCCTTGAAGGCACAAACTGCTTGATGTTGGGACACATTCTCCACAGTATGATGCAGACCGGTCCACCTCTAGATGTAATCCCTCAAAGTTTCATTCGGTTTTTGCACACAATGCTGCAATTCTGCCAACCCTGCAAGTCCTTTCAATGTGCCCTCGAACGTTTTGACAAACACTCGGGCCAACTCCTCCCAGCTTAATATACTACCCGGAGCCAACTGATTCAACCAAGCCCTAGCTGACCCTTCAAGCATCAGGGAAGGTGCTTCATGGCCACCACATCGTTTCCACCACCGACCTGTACAGCCACTCGGTAATCCTCAAGCCAAGTGATACATCTCTAACATATCTTTAATCTTTGATTGTTCCATGCTATTATATTATTTGTTTTGGAAGTTAATGGGCTTTATTTTACACTTCTATACTATTTTTGGGACTAACCTATTAACCGAAGGCCCAGCCCAAATTGCTGTTTTTTTCCTATTTCAGTGTTTCTTAGAAAAGGAATATCAAACAGAGTCAAAACAGAATGAAACCTTCGGGAACGTGATTTTTGGAAAAGACGTGATCCAGAGGACTTGGAGTGGATGCAAAGCAATCAACGAGGCGGCCACGAGGCAGGGGTGCACCTACCCCCCTAGGCGCGCCCTCTCCACCTCGTGGGCCCCTCGTAGCTCCACCGACCTACTTCTTCCTCCTATATATGTTCACATACCCCGCAAACATCCAGGAGCACCATGAAACCCTATTTCCACCGCCGCAACCTTCTGTACCCAAGAGATCCCATCTTGGGGCCTTTTCCGGAGCTCCGTCGCGGGGGGCAATGATCACGGAGGGCCTCTACATCAACTCAATGGCCCCTCCGATGATGTGTGAGTAGTTTACCTCAAACCTTCGGGTCAGTAGCTAGTAGCTAGATGGCTTCTTCTCTCTCTTTGGATCTCAATACAAGGTTCCCCTCGATTCTCTTAGAGATCTATTCGATGTAATTTCTTTTGCGGTGTGTTTGTCGAGATCCGATGAATTGTGGGTTTATGATCAAGTTTATGTATGAACAATATTTGAATATTCTCTGAATTCTTTTATGGATGATTGGTTTATCTTTGCAAGTCTCTTCGAATTATCAGTTTGGTTTGGCCTACTAGATTGATCTTTCTTGCAATGGGAGAAGTGCTTAGCTTTGGGTTCAATCTTGCGGTGCTCGATCCCAGTGACAGAAAGGGAAACGACACGTATTGTATTGTTGCCATCGAGGATAAAAAGATGGGGTTTACATCATGTTACATGAGTTTATCCCTCTACATCATGTCATCTTGCTTACGGCATTACTATGTTCTTATGAACTTAATACTCTAGATGCATGCTGGATAGTGGTCGATGTGTGGAGTAATAGTAGTAGATGCAGGCAGGAGTCAGTCTACTTGTCATGGACATGATGCCTATATAGATGATCATACCTAGATATTCTCATAATTATTCACTTTAATATCAATTGCTTGACAGTAATTTGTTCACCCACCGTAATACTTACGCTATCTTGAGACAAGCCACTAGTGAAACCTATGGCCCCTGGGTCTATTTTCCATCATACAAGTTTCCAATCTATTTTATTTTGCAATCTTTGCTTTCAATCTATATCATAAAAATACCAAAAATACTTATCTTATTATTATCATCTCTATCAGATCTCACTCTTGCAAGTGGCCATGAAGGGATTGACAACCACTTTATCGCGTTGGTTGCGAGGTTCTTATTTGTTTGTGTAGGTATGTGGTGACTCGCGCATGGTCTCCTATTGGATTGATACCTTGGTTCTCAAAAACTAAGGGAAATACTTACCCTGCTTTACTACACCACCCTTTCCTCTTCAAGGGAAAACCAACGCAGTGCTCAAGAGGAAGCAAGAAGGATTTTTGGCGCCGTTGCCGGGGAGATCTACGCCAAGTCAAGACATACCAAGTACCGATCACAACTCTTATCCTTCACATTACATGATTTGCCGTTTGCCTCTCCTTTTCCTCTCCCCCACTTCACCCTTGCCTTTTTATTCGCCCTCTCTTTTCCGTTAGCCTCTTTTTCGTTTGCCTCTTTTGCATGTTTCTTGTTTGCTTGTGTGTTTGGTTGCTTACTTGTCACGATGGCTCAAGTTAATACTAAATTGTGTGACTTTGCCAATACCAACAATAATGATTTTATTAGCACTCCGATTGCTCCTCTTACCGATGCTGAATCTTGTGAAATTAATACTGCTTTGCTGAATCTTGTCATGAAAGATCTTTTTTCTGGCCTTCTGTAGCGACCCGACCTCAGATGGTCAAATTCTCTGTGCTTCAGTGTCATCCCTGGATCGGTAATGCTGACACAAACTATACTCGAAGGATTTATAACAGAGTGGCAATCACACACTTATTACATCGAATGCCTCCAAAGAGAACTTATTACAATAATATGGCTTAAGGCCATCTAATAGGATAACAGCGGAAGGCTTGGAAGATAAAGTAAGTCCATCAACTCCAACAGCATAGCTGACCTGCACGGCAACGACCTAACGAACCTTACTCCTCGTCTGAAAAGTCTGCAACATAACACGTTGCAGCCCAAAAACGGGCCAACACATGGAATATGCTGGCAAAGTAACACAGTAGAACAGGAACAGAATAATGCTATCACTACATGCATATTTGGATGGTGGAAAGCTCTATGGTTATAGTTTTTGTGAAAAGCCAATTTTTCCCTACAACAAAGGAATAGATTTTAATTTAACTATCATGGCAGTTGAAACATCATTGAGAAGGTTCCTCCAACTCAATCCCAATTAAAGTGATTAACATCCCAACAATATTATTTAAGAATGATGAGATACATGTGATAACCCAAATACTAGATACTCAAGAATTGTCCATAACCGGGGACACGGCTAACCATGATTAGATTATACACTCTACAGAGGTTTGTGCACTTTTCCCCACAAGACTCGATCGCCTCCGTTGGATTTCTCGCACTACAAGGTGTTTGAGAAACGGATGACCGAGACCCAGTCTTTCAGAAACATTAACTCTCTACTCCGGACAGACCATACCAAACCTACATCCCACTACCTGCTGATCTTCCTCTTCAAGAGCTTCACGTAACTTACTCAACTATGCTAGAGCCCATAATAGCCTATGGCTGCACACGGAAGTTTCTAGCATGAATCATCTCAGTTATCTTTGAGCCTGGGTGGCGGTCCATAGGAAGATCACACGGTTACTCCGGGATTTCTAATACAGGCAACACTGGCTCCAGGTGCCTCAATCCACACAGATGTGTATTTAAGTTTCCACCTTAAGTTGAACCATTAATTAACACTCTCACATCTGTCATGGATTTCACTCAAACCCAAACCACGTCTATGAGCATAGCATAGCATAGCAATATAAGCAACGCGTAGAAGTAACTCCCAAGGGTTTGAATGTAACAGGGTAATAGGTTCGACCTCATCAACTACTTCCCAACCCACATGTTAATGACATCCTAATCATGCAATGTTTGAGGATTGGAACTAATGCATAAAAACTAGGTGATAAAAGGGATATGATCAAAGTGTTACTTGCCTTCCTCACGGTCTGCGAAACCTAGGGACTCGTATTAGCACGCTTCGCACTTCGGGTGTTCTATCGCAAACAAACAATAACATACATAAGCAACAAGCAAAGATGCGCAAGCAAAACTCAAATAAAAGAGGTTGACCAGAAGGTTCAACTTAAGAACTTCGGTTCGCAAAAAGAATCAAATCAAACGGAGCAACGAAACTCAAACAGCGAAAGAAAGAAGCTTCATTTACTAATCTGAACCTAGGTAAAATTTTACAGTAGAAAAAACTTATTTTAGTTGGTCAAACGGAAAGAGGGTTTTGAGAAGAAACTCTAGGCGCTTGAATCGCCTGATTCTGACTAACGAGCGAAAAGATAAACAGAAACTAAGATCGGATCAGAAATCGCGATCAGAAAACTCGCACAATAAATCTGATAAAAGAAAATTGACGAACAGACTAACGAACGAGCATTTGTTATCTGTAACTAATGGGAAAAAACCGTTCATTAAAACGAACATACGGACGAACGTCCGCTAACTAGAAGAACCGAGAAAAACCAGCGATCCGAAAAAATGAATCTAGGGTTTTCTAGAAAAACCGAACGGTTCTTAGAAAAGAATCGGCGGCTCGGATCCGGCGGCTACCTCCGGCGAGGGGCTCCGGCGAGGCGAGGTGGCGGGGCGGCAGCTTGCGGGGTGGCGGCGGCGCTGGGTGCGACAAGCGGCGGGGTTGGCGCGGGGCGGCGGTGGCTGTGGGGGTGGGGGGCTCGGGCGGCGCGTGTATAAAGGGCGGGGCGGGGCGGCTTGGAGGAGGGGCCAAGGCGGCGGTGGTGGAGTCCGGCTCGGACTCCTCGTCCGAGTGGGCGGTGGCGGCGCACGCGCGGGGAAGGCGGTGGCGGCAGCGGCCTGGCTCGGCTGGGCCTTAGGCCTAGTCGGGCGCGGGAACTTTTTTTAAAATAATTTCACCGATCGAAATAAAATCCTAGAAAAAAATTCACCCTCTAAATAAAATATTTAGAACGAGATTAACATTTTCTTGGCCCTAAAATGCAATTTTGAAAACGTGCAATTTTTCTAATGCAAACCAAATTGCAATAAAATCCAAATAAAACAAATATTTGATTTTAATATTTTTCCTCCAATATTTCAATTATCTTGGAGAAGTCATATTATCTCTTCTCGTATATTTTGATATGAAATATTTTCAGAGAGAAAAATAATTAAAACCAAAATCCTCGTTTCAAAATTTGATAAAATCAAATTTGAAAACTGAGAAAAATCCCCAACTCTCTCCGAGGGTCCTTGAGTTGCTTAGGATTTCGAGGATCGCGAGACGGAATGCAAATAAAATAAGATATGCATGGATGACTATGTATAACATTCTAAATTGAAAATTTGGGATGTTACAAACCTACCCCCCTTAAGATGAATCTCGCCCTCGAGATTCGGGTTGGCTAGAAAATAGGTGTGGGTGGTCTTTGTGAAGATCATCCTCTCGTTCCCAGGTGGTTTCGTCCTCGGTATGGTGGCTCCACTGAACCTTGCAAAACTTGATAACCTTACTGCGAATGACTCTGCTGGCAAACTCAAGAATATTTACTGGCTTCTCCTCGTAAGTCAAATCGCTGTCCAACTGAATTGCCTCCAAGGGTAGTGTATCTCTTAACGGTACATCGGCCATCTCATCATGACACTTCTTCAGCTGTGAAACGTGAAACACATCATGAACTCCTGACAATCCCTCGGATAATTCCAACTTGTAGGCAACTTCTCCCATCTGTTCCAAAACACGATACGGTCCTACAAATCTCGGAGCTAATTTCCCCTTAACTCCAAAACGTTTCACTCCTCGCAAGGGAGATACTCGCAGATATACTCTATCTCCAATTTCATAGGTTACTTCTTTGCATTTTGAGTCCGCATAACTCTTCTGCCTGGACTGAGCAATCTTCAATCTATCACGAATCAATTTAACCTTCTTCTCAGACTCCTTGATCAAGTCTGGTCCAAACAACTGTCGGTCTCCTACCTCATCCCACATCAAGGGGATTCTACACCTGCATCCATACAGGGCTTCAAACGGTGCCATCTTCAAACTGGCTTGGTAGCTACTGTTGTACGAGAACTCTGCGTAAGGCAAATTGTCATCCCAACTAGATCCATAATCTAGCGCACAGGCTCTCAACATGTCCTCCAAAATTTGGTTCACTCTCTCGGTCTGTCCATCTGTCTGTGGGTGAAAAGATGTACTGAACTCTAACCTCGTCCCCACAGTCTGGTGTAATTGATGCCAAAACTTTGAAGTAAACTATGTTCCTCTATCTGATACGATGGTCCTGGCCAACTTTGCACTGGTATAAGTGGTTTTCACTGGGATGAAGTGAGCCACTTTGGTCAAGCGATCAACCACTACCCGTATGGAATCATATCCTGCTTTAGTCCTGGGCAATCCGGTGATAAAATCCATGTCAAGTTTATCCCACTTCCATTCGGGTATCGGCATAGGCTGTAATAATCCTGCTGGCTTCTGATGTTCTGCCTTCACTCGCTGACATACATCACATACGGCTACATACTCGGCAATATCCTTCTTCATACCGGTCCACCAGAAATGTTCCTTCAAATCTAGATAGATCTTGGTGTTTCTGGGGTGTATTGAGTATGGTGAGTCATGAGCCTCTTGAAGTATTAACGTCCTGATCTCCTGGTTATTGGGCACATAAACTCGGTCCTCAAACCATAGGGTATCGTGCTCATCTTCACGAAAACCTTTGGCCTTTCCTTTGCTCATCTTCTCCTTTATCTCGGCAATCTCCTTGTCATCCTTCTGAGCTTCCCGAATCTTGTCCAGCAATGTCGACTGGACCTCCATTGTTGCAACGAATCCTCTAGGAACAATCTCCAATCGAAGTTCCATGATATTCTCTGCTAACTCCTTCGGCAATCCCTTACTTTCAAGGATATTAGCATAACTCTTCCTGCTCAAGGCGTCTGCTACAACATTGGCCTTTCCTGGGTGATAGTGTAGCTTCATATCATAATCCTTTATAAGCTCCAACCATCTCCTCTGTCTAAGGTTCAGTTCCTTCTGGGTGAAGATGTACTTCAAACTCTTATGGTCCGTGTATACATCACATCGGTTTCCAACAAGGTAATGCCTCCAGGTCTTCAATGCATGCACTACGGCTGCTAACTCCAAATCATGCATGGCATAGTTCAACTCATGAGGTTTTAGTTGTCGTGAGGCATACGAAACAACTCTTCCATCCTGCATAAGTACACATCCAAGTCCTAAGCGAGAGGCCTCGCAATACACTTGGAATTCCTTATGTATATCCAGCCGTGTTAGCACTGGTGTTGTAGTCAACCGTTCCTTCAACTCCTAGAAACTTGCCTCGCAATCTTCTGTCCATTTAAACTTAGTATCCTTCTTTAACAATTCAGTCATTGGCTTCGCAATCTTGGAAAAGTTCTCAATGAATCTCCGATAGTAACCTGCGAGTCCAAGGAAACTGCGGATCTCGCTAACTGAGGTTGGTGCCAACCATTCAGTGACTGACTGGATTTTGCTGGGGTCTACTGCTATACCTTCTCCCGATATAACATGTCCAAGGAACCCGACTTCCTTCAACCAAAACTCGCATTTGCTAAACTTAGCATAAAACTGGTGTTCCCTGAGTTTCTCGAGAACTAAGCGTAAATGCTCCTTGTGCTCCTCCTCATTCTTCGAGTATACCATAATATCATCAATAAACACCACAACAAATTTGTCCAAATACTCGATGAACACCTTGTTCATCATGCTCATGAAATAAGTAGGGGCATTAGTTAGTCCAAATGACATGACCAGGTAGTCATATAATCCATACCGCGTCGTGAACGCTGTCTTTGGTATGTCCTTCTCACGTATCTTCAACTGATGGTATCCTGATCGCAGATCGATCTTCGAAAACACCTTAGCTCCTTGCAACTAATGAAACAGATCATTGATCATCGACAGTGGGTACTTGTTCTAAATCGTCACTCAAGGCTCGATAATCAACAACCATCCTTAGGGATTTGTCCTTCTTCTCAACCAAAAGCACAGGGGCTCCCCAAGGTGATGAACTTCTTCAAATGTATCCTTTTTCCAATAACTCCTTGATCTGTTTCTTGATTTCCTCCAGATCATTTGCGGGCATCCGATAGGGTCTCTTGCATATTGGTCCTGTTCCTGGCAACAGCTCTATCAAAAACTCAATGTCTCTATCCGGTGGCATGCCTGGTAACTCCTCGAGAAAAACATCCGGATAATCCTTCACTACAGGCACTTCATCTTGTACAACTCCCGTAAGGGCATTCACTTGGCTCCTCCTAGGCACATGCCTAGACACATACTTAATCCTTTTTCCCTCCCGGGTGGTAAGATAAATTGACTTACTAGCACAGTCAATACTCCCTCCAAACTTTGACATCCAGTCCATACCTAATATCACATCCAATCCTTGTGACTCCAAGATAATTAGGTCGGACGGAAAAACATGTGTGCCAATGGTTAAGGGTACCTGGTCGCACCATCGGCTAGCCATGTATTCTGCTCCGGTGAGCTTACTAATAGAGGGGTCCTAAGGGTTTGTGTTGGTAGTTTAAACTTATCCACAAATCCCCTTGATATTTATGAATGCGATGCACCAGTATCGAAAAGAACAAGAGCGGTAAATGACTTAACCAAAAACTTACCTATTACCGCGTCCGACTGCTCTTCAACCTCCTCCACGTTAACGTGGTTCACTTGTCCTTTGTTGAATGGATTGGGTTTCTTCCCAACGCTCCCATTTCCATTTCCATGCTTTCCTTCAGGGCACTCCATGGCGTAGTGTCCAGTCTTCCCACACTTGAAGCGAGTAACGTGACTTAGATCTCTTTTGGCGGGTGTGGCTGGATTGGGGTGGTTCTGATTATTGTTGGTTCCGTTCTCATTCCCATTCTTAGAACCATTGTGGTTATGTGATCCTCCTCAAGTGTGGTTGTGACTTCCATGGTTATGAACAAGTCCTCTCGAATTCGGGGTTAGGCGTGGCTTCTGCTGTGCTCCCGAGTTATACTCCCCTTATCCATACTTTCTCTTGCGGCTCTCAATCTGCTGCTGCTTCCCTTCAATCATAAGAGCCTTATCTACCAACTCCTGGTAGTTATTGAAGGTTGCTACAATCAACTGCATGCTCATCTCATCGTTCAGCCCTTCCATAAACTTCTCCTGCTTCGCGGTATCTATGGCCACATCATCAGGGGCATATCGTGACAACTTGCTAAAATCATCCACGTACTGAGCCACCGTACGGTTCCCCTGGCGTAGGTTGCAGAACTCCCGCTTCTTCATCTGCATAGCTCCAGTTGAGACATGGGCCGTGTAGAAAGATTGCTGAAACTGGTCCCAAGTGACATTGGCTATGGGGAAAGTGGCTGTGTAATTCTCCCACCATGAGGCTGCAGGTCCATCCAATTGATGTGCGGTAAAGCGCACCCTCTCAGCATCTGTGCAGCCTGCAGTGGTTAACTCCCTTCCATTACGGTGTAGCCAATCATCAGCAACTATTGGCTCGGTGCTACTGGAAAACACCAGCGGTTGTAACCTTAGAAAACGGGCTAGGTTGTCCACTGGCGGCGGGTTGTTGTTGTTGTTGTTATTGTTTTTGTTGTTGCCCTGGTTCTGAACTAGCAATTGCATCAAAGTATTCTGCTGCTGGATCAAATGGGTGAGCTCCGGTGGGAAAGCAAAACCGGTGTCACGTCTCGGAGGCATCTGATGGGTTTAGATGGAAGAGATCAGAATAGAAAAGGGGTCTAATGAGAAAACACTACCCATGTGCACATGAGACAAACACAAACATTTCATTGAATCAATCAAGCAAGGGCATACAAACGGTCTAGGACTATCGCAAAGTGCTCATCTACTACTAATTACATGGGGAAATACTACTAATATTTGGTGGTCATCTAGAACTTTTGATCGGTGGAAGACTCCATGATGTCTGCTCCAGCTTCGTCTTCAAAGTCATCATCACTAGGATCGGAATCGGTGTCGTCGATGATGATCTAGTCCTCGGGGCGTATCTCCCTGGGCTCTTCTTCTTCTTCTATTGGTGCCGGTCCTCCCATGAATACTCCGATCTTCTTGACTAGGTCGTCATTCTTCTCCAGTAGTGTCTTGATTTCCTCCTCATATCCATCGCGTGTAAACTTGAGTTATTCCTCCCGCTCGATGATTCTAGTCTTTGCCTTTTTCAAGTCCATCATGTCCGTGCACATCTGGTTCTCCTGATGTTGAATGTGCTGGTTTAACTCCTGGATGAAAGCTGCAATGGATCTATCCTTCCTGGTGCTGATTACTTCCCATTTCTCGTCTCGGCGCCCACATATTTGGTAGATAGTGTCCTTAAGCTCCCTGTTGTAGACTTCTCCAATGTGTCCCATGGTAATGTGGGCTGCCATGCTCTTGCCTAGATTCCAGGTGGGTGCTTTAAAAGAAAACTCTATGGGTTTAGAAGTTGGCGAGAACGTCCTTCCTGGAACTTGTACTTGAACCATCCAGCGCTCCTCTTCAGGTAAAGTGGCATTGTATGTTCCGGTGAAGCTTGGTATTCCAATGTTCAAGTACCTAGTGACTTCCTTCAAGTGGCGTCCAAAAGGTGTGTCTTCATCTGGTTACGCAAACTTGTTCTTCATCTCCGCCATCCTAAAGAGTAGAAAATGGAGAGAAGTCAGAAATGTGTAGAGAAGTGTGACCTAGGGTTTATCTTAGTGGTCGTGTCCTACACTTAGCGTGTGCTCTGATACCATCTTGTAGCGACCCGACCTCAGATGGCCAAGTCTCTGTGCTTCAGTGTCATCCCTGGATCGGTAATGCTGACACACAGTACTCGAAGGATTTATAACAGAGTGGCAATCACACACTTATTACATCGAAAGCCTCCAAAGAGAACTTATTACAATAATATGGCTTAAGGCCATCTAATGCGATAGCAGCGGAAGGCTTGCAAGATAAAGTGAGTCCATCAACTCCAACGGCATAACTGAGCTGCACGGCAATGACCTAACGAACCTTACTCGTCTGAAAAGTCTGCAACATAACACGTTGCAGCCCGAAAACGGGCCAGCACATGGAATATGTTGGCAAAGTAACACAATAGAGCAGGAACAGAATAATGCTATCACTACATGCATATTTGGCTGGTGGAAAGCTCTATGGTTATAGATTTTGCGAAAAGCCAATTTTTCCGTACAACAAAGGAATAGATTTTAATTTAACTATCATGGTAGTTGAAACATCATTGAGAAGGTTCCTCCAACTCAATCCCAATTAAAGTGATTAACATCCCAACAATATTATTTAAGAATGATGAGATACATGTGATAACCCAAATACTAGATACTCAAGAATTGTCCATAACCTGGGACACGGCTAACCATGATTAGATTATACACTCTGCAGAGGTTTGTGCACTTTTCCCCACAAGACACGATCAACTCCGTTGGATTTCTCGCACTAGAAGGTGTTTGAGAAACGGATGACCGAGACACAGTCTTCCAGAAACATTAACTCTCTACTCCAGACAGACCAAACCTACATCCCACTACCTGCTGATCTGCCACTTCAAGAGCTTCACGTAACTTACTCAACTATGCTAGAGCCCATAATAGCATGTGGCTGCACACGGAAGTTTCTAGCATGAATAATCTCAGTTCCCTTTGAGCCTGGGTGGCGGTCCATAGGAAGAGCACACGGTTACTCTGGGATTTCCAAAAATACAGGCAACACTGGGTACTCCAGGTGCCTCAATCCACCCAGATGTGTATTTAAGTTGCCACCTTAAGTTGAACCATTAATTAACACTCTCACATCTGTCATGGATTTCACTCAAACCCAAACCACATCTACGAGCATAGCATAGCATAGCAATATAAGCAACGCGTAGAAGTAACTCCCAAGGGATTGAATGTAATAGGGTAATAGGTTCTACCTCATAAACTACATCCCAACCCACATGTTAATGATATCCTAATCATGCAATGTTTGAGGATTGGAACTAATGCATAAAAACTGGGTGATAAAAGGGATATGATCAAAGTGTTACTTGCCTTCCTGACGGTCTGCGAAACCTAGGGACTCGTAGTAGCACGCTTCGCACTCCGGGTGCTCTATCGCAAACAAATAATAACATACATAAGCAACAAGCAAATATGCACAAGAAAAACTCAAATAAAAGAGGTTGACTAGAAGGTTCAACTTAATAACTCCGGTTCGCAAAAAGAATCAAAGCAAACGGAGCAACGAAACTGAAACGGCGAAAGAAAGAAGCTTCATTTACTAATCTGAACCTAGGTCAAATATTACAGTAGCAAAAACTTATTTAAGTTGGTTAAATGGATAGAGGGTTTCGAGACGAAACTGTAGGCGCTTGAATCGCCTGATTCCGACTAACGAGCGAGAAGATAAACAGAAACTAAGATCAGATCAGAAATCGCGATCAGAAAACTCGCGGAATAAATCCGATAAAAGAAAACTGACGAACAGACTAACGAACGAGTGTTCGTTATCTGTAACTAACAGGCGAAAACCATTCGTTAAAACGAACGTACGGGCGAACGTCCGCTAACTAGAAGAACCGAGAAAAACCGGCGATCCGAAAAAAAACGAATCTAGGGTTTTCTAAAAAAACGAACGATTCTTAGAAAAAACCGGCGGCTCGGATCCGGCGGCTACCTCCGGCGAGGGGCTCCAGCGAGGCGAGGTGGCTGGGCGGCGGCAAGAGGTGGCGGCAGCGCTGGGCGGCGGGGTTGACGCGGGGCGGCGGTGGCTGTGGGGGTTGGGGGGCTCGGGTGGCGCGTATATAAAGGGCGGGGCGAGGAGGCTTGGAGGAGGGGCCAAGGCGGCGGCGGTGGAGTCTGGCTCGGACTCCTCGTCCTAGTCGGCGGCGGCGATGCGCACGTGGGGAAGGCGGCGGCGGCCTGGCTCGGCTGGGCCTTAGGCCCAGTCGGGCGCGGGAACTTTTTTTTAAATAATTTTGCCGACCGAAATAAAATCCTAGAAAAAATAAATAAAAAATCTAAAATGCCAAAATAAATTTTCACCGTCTAAATAAAATATTTAGAACGAGATGAACATTTTCTTGGCCCTAAAATGCAATTTTGAAAACGTGCAATTTTTCTAATGCAAACAAAATTACAAAAAAATCCAAATAAAACAAATATTTGATTTTAATATTTTTCCTCCAATATTTCAATTATCTTGGAGAAATCATATTATCTCTTCTCATATATTTTGATATGAAATATTTTCGGAGAGAAAAATAATTAAAACCAAAATCCTCGTTTCAAAATTGGGAAAAATCAAATTTGAAAACCGAGAAAAATCCCCAACTCTCTCCGAGGGTCCTTGAGTTGCTTAGGATTTCGAGGATCGCGAGACAGAATGCAAATAAAATATGATATGCATGGATGACTATGTATAACATTCCAAATTGAAAATTTGTGTTGTTACACCTTCCTAGTGAAGATGCCGCTACTCATCTAAACAACTTTGTTGATTTGTGTGATATGCAAAAGAAGAAATATGTGGACAACGATATTGTCAAACTTAAGCTATTTCCATTTTCGCTTAGAGTTCGTGGTAAAGCTTGGTTTTCGTCTTTGCCTAAAAATAGTATCGATTCATGGAATAAGTGCAAAGATGCTTTTATCTCTAAGTATTTTCCTCCTGCTAAGATCATCTCTCTTAGAAACGATATTATGAATTTTAAGCAACTTGATCATGAACATGTTGCACAATCTTGGGAGAGGATGAAATTAATGATATGTAATTTCCCTATACATGGTTTGAATTTATGGATGATTATACAAAAAATTTATGCCGGATTGAATTTTGCTTCTAGAAATCTTTTAGATTCGGCTGCGGGAGGCACTTTTATGGAAATCACTTGAGTTGGAAGTAAAAAGGTGCATGCAATTGAAGAGATTAATGTTTTGAGTGGAAAGATGGATGAACTTATGAAATTTTCTGCTAATAAGAGTGATCCTACTGATCCTAATGATATGACTTTGTCTAATTTGATTGAGAATAATAATGAATCTATGGATGTGAATTTTGTTGGTAGGAACAATTTTGGTAATAACGCGTATGGAGGTAATTTTAATTCTAGGCCATTTCCTAGTAATTCCTCTAATAATTATAGTAATTCCTACAACAATTCTTATGGAATTAATAATAAGATGCCCTCTAATTTTGAATCTAGTATTAAAGAATTTATCACTTCCAAAAGAGTTTCAATGCTTTGATTAAAGAAAAATTGCTTAAGATTGATGAGTTGGCTAGGAACGTGGATAGAATTTCTCTTGATGCCGATTCTTTGAAACTTAGATCTATTCCACCTAAGCATGATATCAATGGGTCTCTCAAAGCCATGAGAATTTCCATTGATGAGTGCAAAGAAAGAACCGCTAGGATGCGTGCTAAGAAAGATTGCTTTGTGAAAGAATGTTCTTCTAATTTTCATGACAATAAAGATGAAGATCTAAAAGTAATTGATGTGTCCCCTATTAAGTCCTTGTTTTGCAATATGAATCTTGATAATGATGGGACTGGAGATGAGTCACCTTTAGTTAGAAGGCGTCCCAAAAATTTGGAGTTTTTAGATCTTGATGCAAAAATTGGTAAAAGTGGGATTGAAGAGGTCAAAACTTTAGATAGCAATGAACCCACTATCTTATATTTCAAGGAATATAATTATTATAATTGCTCTTTGATAGATTGTATTTCCTTGTTGCAATCCATGCTAAATTCTCCTCATGCTTATAGTCAAAATAAAGCTTTTACTAAACATATCATTGATGCTTTGATGCAATCTTACGAAGAAAAACTTGAGTTGGAAGTTTCTATCCCTAGAAAACTTTATGATGAATGGGAACCTACAATTAAAATTAAAATTAAAGATCATGAATGCTATGCTTTGTGGGATTTGGGTGCTAGTGTTTCCACGATTCCAAAATCTTTGTGAAATTTGCTAGGTTTCCGTGAATTTGACGATTGTTCTCTAAACTTGCACCTTGCAGATTCCACAATTAAGAAACCTATGGGAAGAATTAATGATGTTCTTATTATTGCAAATAGGAACTATGTGCCCGTAGATTTCATTGTTCTTGATATAGATTGCAATCTTTCATGTCCTATTATTCTTGGTAGACCTTTCCTTAGAATGATTGGTGCAATTATTGATATGAAGGAAAGGAATATTAGATTCCAATTTCCGTTAAGAAAGGGCATGGAACACTTTCCTAGAAATAAAATTAAATTACCTTATAAATCTCTTATGAGAGCAACTTATGGATTGCATACCAAAGATGACAATACCTAGATCTATCATTGCTTTTATGCCTAGCTAAGGGCGTTAAACGATAGCGCTTGTTGGGAGGCAACCCAATTTTATTTTTATTCCTTACTTTTTGCTCCTGTTTATTAATAAATAATTTCTCTAGACTCTGTTTTTATTGTGTTTTTGTGTTTAATTAGTGTTTTTGCCAAGTAGAACTGTTGGGAAGACTTCGGGAAAGTCTTTTTTATCCTGCTGTAAAAAACAGAAACTTTAGCGCTGGCGAGAATTGCTTCCATTTTTACTGAAGAGTGATATTTAGTTGATTATTTTTTAATATTATTAAAAGATAAATTACTCGGGTCCATCAATTTATTTTAGAAGTTTTGGGGTTCAAGAAGTGGTCAAAACCAATAGATTACTACAGACTCTTCTGTTTTTGACCGATTTTGTTTCTCGTGTGTTGTTTGCTTATTTTGATGAATCTATGGCTAGTAATAAAGTTTAGGAACCATAGAAAAGTGGGAATACAGTAGGTTTAACACCAATATAAATCAATAATGAGTTAATTATAGTACCTTGAAGTGGTGGTTTGTTTTCTTTTATTAACGGAGCTCATGAAGATTTACTTTTAAGTTTTGTGTTGTGAAGTTTTCAAGTTTTGGGTAAGGATTTGATGGATTATGGAACAAGGAGTGGCAAGAGCCTAAGATTGGGGATGCCCAAGGCACCCCAAGGTAAAATCCAAGGACACCAAAAAGCCTAAGCTTGGGGATGCCCCGGAAGGCATCCCCTCTTTCGACTTCGTCTATCAGTAACTTTACTTGGAGCTATATTTTTATTCGCCACATGATATGTGTTTTGCTTGAAGCGTCTTGTATGATTTGAGCCTTTTCTTTCTAGTTTACCACAATCATCCTTGCTGCACACACCTTTTGGGAGAGACACACATGAATTGGAATTTATTAGAATACTCAATGTGCTTCACTTATATCTTTTGAATTATATAGTTTTTGCTCTAGTGCTTCGCTTATATCTTTTAGAGCACGACGGTGGTTCTATTTTATAGAAATAATTTATCTCTCATGCTTCACTTATATCATTTTGTGAGTCCTTTAGAAAAGCATGGTAATTCACTTTGGTTATAAATTTTAAATGCTAAGAGAAGTTGGATGCTTGATAGATGGTTTTGAGATATAAAGGTGGTAATATTAGAAGTGTGATAGTTGAGTAATTGTGAAATTGATGAATACTTTTGTTGAAGTTGGCAAGTCCCGTAGCATGCACGTATGGTGAACTTTATGTGACAAATTTGAAGCATGTGGTGTTCTTTGATTGCTTTCCTTATGGGTGGCGGTCGGGGACGAGTGATGGTCTTTTCCTACCAATCTATCCCCCTAAGAGCATGCGTGTAGTGCTTGGTTTTGATGACTTGTAGATTTTTGCAATAAGTATGTGAGTTCTTTATGACTAATGTTGAGTCCATGGATTATACGCACTCTCACCCTTCCACCATTGCTAGCCTCTTCGGTACCGTGCATTGCCCTTTCTCACCTTGAGAGTTGGTGCAAACGTCGCCGGTGCATCCAAACCCCGTGATATGATACACTCTATCACACTTATGCCTCCTTATATCTTCCTGAAAACAGCCACCATACCTACCTATTATGGCATTTCCATAGCCATTCCGAGATATATTGCCATGCAACTTTCCACCGTTCCATTTATTATGACACGCATCATCATTGTCATATTGCTTTGCATGATCATGTTGTTGACATCGTATTTGTGGCAAAGCCACCGTTCATAATTTTTTCATACATGTCACTGTTGATTCATCGCAATCCCGGTACACCACCGGAGGCATTCACATAGAGTCATATTTTGTTCTACGTATCGAGTTGTAATTCTTGAGTTGCAAGAAAATAAAAGTGTGATGATCATCATTAGAGCATTGTCCCATGTGAGGAAAGGATGATGGAGACTATGATTCCCCCACAAGTCGGGATGAGACTTCGGACGAAAAAAAAGAAAGAAAAGAGGCAAAAAGAAAAAAAAGAAGGCCCAAATAAAAAACAAAATAATAATAATAAATAAATGAGAGAAAAAAAGAGAAGGGACAATGTTACTATCCTTTTTCCACACTTGTGCTTCAAACTAGCACCAGGATCCTCATGATAGAGAGTCTCTTATGTTGTCACTTTCGTATACTAGTGGGAATTTTTCATTATAGAACTTGGCATGTATATTCCACTGATGGGCTTCCTCAAATGCCCTAGGTCTTCGTGAGCAAGCGAGTTGGATGCACACCCACTTAGTTTCTTTGATGAGCTTTCATATATTTATAGCTCTAGTGCATCTGTTGCATGGCAATCCCTACTCCTTGCATTGACATCAATCGGTGGGCATCTCCATATCCCATTGATTATCCGCATCAATGTGAGACTTTCTCCCTTTTTGTCTTCTAACACAACCTCAATCATCATATTCTATTCGACCCATAGTGCTTTGTCCATGGCTCGCGCTCATATATTGCGTAAAAGTTGAAAGAGTTTGAAAAGGATAAATATGAAACAATTGCTTGGCTTGTCATCGGGGTTGCGCATGATGAGAGCATTTTGTGTGACGAAAATGAAGCATGGCCAAACTATATGACTTTGTAGGGATACGTTTTCTTTGGCTATGGTATTTTGATAAGACATAATTGCTTGATTAGCATACATGGAGTATTACTATTTTTATGTCAACAATAAACTTTTATATTGAGTCTTTCAGATCTGAACATTCATGCCACAATAGAGAAAAATACATTGAAGAATATTCTAGAAATCATTCCACATCAAAAAATTTGTTTTTATCATTTACCTACTCGAGGACGAGCAAGAATTAAGCTTGGGGATGCTGATACGTCTCCAACGTATCTATAATTTTTTATTGTTCCATTCTATTATATTATCTATTTTGGATGTTAATGGGCTTTATTTTACACTTCTATATTATTTTTGGGTGCACGCCCGAAAGTGGGTTACTCCATGGACGGGGAGCGCCTTGACATCAAGGGGAGCTTCTTGAAGCCAAGCGGAGTTGTCGGCGATGAAAACGAGCGTGCCAAGACGGATCTTACGGCCCTCAGCCAAACCTCCACCAGAAACCATGGTGATGGGAATCAGAAAAATCGCAACCTCACCAGAAGTCGCTAAGACACCTGCCCCAAGGTAGGCGCCAACTGTCGTTGTTCTATGTCTGACAGCAGAATGGGGGTAGGTATGAGGAGGCAAGATCCTAGCTACGGTGAAGTTGTGCACGCAAGATTTACGAGTTTAGGCCCTTCTCAGAGGAAGTAACAGCCCTACATCTCGGTGCCCGGAGGCTGGTCGATTGGATTATGCGTGAAGTTACAGGGGGTGCAAACCCTTGTCCCAGAGGAGGGGGTGGCTTATATAGAGTGTGCCAGGAGCCCAGCCATCCCCCGTTACATAAGGTTCAATGTACATAAAGAGGGGACGTTACTGGTAACGTCAGTATTAAAGTCATATAAATGATCATTAAGACTACGGAGTGAACACCTGACCGTTGCCATCCAGAGTGACCTTAGATCTTCTGTACTCCGAGTGGTTTCTGATATGGTCAAATGATTATATCATGGTTGAATAGAATTGGGTTGGCCGAGTGGAAATCTTGGTCGACTGAGTTGCATCCTGAGGTGATTTTTTTTACCGTGAACAGTAGGAAAGGCTCCTACTATGTTAATATATTAAAGAAAATAATAAGTACACTGTACAGATGACTATTTACATGGGGGGGGGGCACTTGTCCACTTTTGTGACAAGTGAGGAGAGGTAATTAGACAGAAGGGAGTACAACTATAAGGAGTTTACAAAGTTTAGAACAAAGGGCCTATGCTCCTCTTTGACTCTACGTTGAAGTAGTTCAAAGTCCTTCTTGAATCTGTCTAGCCAGGCGCTACGAGAGGGGGTTATGGCTCTGAAATGTTTGTTATTTCTCTCCTTCCAAATACTCCAGGCCGCCACCATGAATTTCTCCAGAAACATTGGGGAAGAGTTACCATTTTTTGAATTGCAATAGCTTGCAAGCGGCCGGGAAAGGGTTCCCAGTGGATATCAAGTTTATCCAAAGAACGTTTGCTAAAGGAGCAGGTGAAAATCATGTGCTCAACCGTTTCTTCTATATTTAGTCCACATAGGAGGCAATTTTGATCATCTCCGATGTTGTAATGCATTCTTTTGAGCATATTCCGTGTGTTGAGTCTATGATGGAAGAGAAACCAAGCAAAGACCTTCAACTTCATTGTGCACTTTGATTTCTAGATCCAGCAAAACACTTGGTGAGGTTGAATGTCCCTGAAGAAGAAGTTGTAATAATCCGTTGATTTGAAGATCGTTTTGCCCCACATGTAATGCCACACGTCTGTGGCAGTCATGAAAGGTTGCATTTCAGCCGCAATTATCTGCATGTCTGTGACCTCTGCATGTGCTTGGGGGGTCAAAGGTAGGTGGAACATTTCTCCCAGCGACGTGACCCCCAAGAAATCCTTGAAAGAGACATCTTCATTCAACGCGTGGGAGAACACACGTGGATGTGAGTCCTGAAGAAGTTGGTCAGTCCAGAGATCTTTCCAGAAAAGCATCATGGTGCCACAAACAATATTGATCTTGGATATCCCCCGAAATTTAGGAGTGAGTTTGAGTAAGTCTTTCCACCAAAATGATCCAACCGATTCGCATGCATGTGGTATTTTTTTGGTTATAATATGAGTCCCAAGTGAGTTGTACCCAAGGAATATCCATCTTATTGTAGAATTTGTGCAAGAACTTTAGGAGCAAAGCTTCCTTTTGGACTCGTAGATTGAGAACTCCGAGCCCTCCCTTATTTTTGGGCTTGCATACCATGTCCCAAGCAGCCAATGAGTTGCATTTATCCCCTTGCTCGGTTTTCTTGATCCATAGGCATATGCATCTTATCTTATCCAGTAATTCTATGAGTTTTGGCGGGAGATGTAGCATGCACATGGCGTAGATGAGAAGAGAAGTCACGATGGAGTTGAGAAGAGCCAGCTTCCCAGCATGGGACATAAGGTATAATGTGGAAGACAAGCTTCTTTCAACTGAACTGACGAGAGGCATAATGTCCTTTATGGTCGGCTGAGACATGCCCAATGGCAGGCCAAGGTAGGTGAACGGCATGGTTCAAATAGTGCATTTGAAGATATAAGCCATTTGAGAAGCAAGATTGGGCTCCAAGTTGATAGGAATGAGCGTAGACTTATGGAAGTTTATTTTAAGGACAATGGACTGTTCACACTTGTTAAGGATGTTTTTGATAATCAAGGCTTGTTGCGGGCAAGCAGGCATGAGCAAGATCGTGTCGTCAGCGTATTGGATAATGGGGTAGTCCATTTGACCGTTGCATGGGAAGGGAAGTTGAATCAGGCCCTCCCTATATGCTGCATTAATAGCTAATTGGAGTAGGTCGGCCGCTAGGATGAAGATGAGGGGAGACAGGGGATCGCGCTGCCTAACTCCATGATGTCAGGGAAATTATCTGCCTAGAACACATTGAGAAGAACGAAAGCTTTGCCTGAGGAAAAGATTGATTTGATCCATGATAACCATTTATCATTGAAGCCCATATGTTTCATGATGTTGATCATGGGGTCATGCTCAATGGTGTCGAATGCTTTGGCAAAATCCAGTGTTAACAGGACAATTGGGCGCGTAGAGGTTTGGCATTGATGAATGTATTGGAATATCCATGCAAGGCAGTCCTGAATAGATCTTGCACATATGAAACCATACTGATGACGATGAATGATTTTTAGAATGACCTTATGTAGACGGTTGGCTAGGAGTTTTGTAATGAGCTTGAGGCAGCAATTAAGTAGAGTGATTGGCCTGTAATCATTAACTGTAGATGGGGATCCATTCTTCGGCATAAGAGTAATTAGTTCATCATTGATGCTTTGGAGATTAATAGTTCCTGCATGGAATTGATTACACAGTGTGTCAAAGTCTTCCTTGATGATTGGCCAGCATGCTTTAAGGAAGAGGCCGCTAAATCCATCCGGACAAGGGGCCCTGTCACCTGGCATTTCTTGAATAACCAAATCAATTTCCTCATGAGTGAAAGGTAGTGTTAGATGCTCAAGATTGTCATTTGGCCATATTAATGATGGGATGTCAAACTGCATTTGTGCAGGGCTAGAGGTGCCTAGTCTGTCTGAGTAGGAATGGAAGAGGAGAGCTTCTTTCCCCGTGTGATCCTCCACCATGAGGCCATCAGAAGTTTGTAGGTTTGCAATGTTGTTCTTATGATACCTGTCTGTTGCCACTGCTTGACAAAACTTCGTATTTTCATCGCCAAACTTAACCTAACGAATGGTGCACCATTTCTTCCAATCTAACAAACGTAAGAGGTGTTTTTTGACAATCTTACGAAAGTTATTTTTAGGGAGTGTGAGACTCCGTTGATTTTCCAACGTGTCCAAGTTCAACAAGGTGTTGTTTGTGTTTTCAATGGCTACAGAAAGCCGAGAAGTACATTAATATGATTCAAATTGCGGTAGAGTAAGGTAGCTGCATTAGGCACATTAATAGGTCTGTTCAAAACTTTTTTAACGACATCCATGAAGCCTGGGTGTAGTAACCAATATGATTCAAATCTAAAAAGTTTGCCTCGAGGTAATTTCGTCTCAATGCTTACTACACAAGGTGTGTGATCTGAGGTGGGCTTGCATAGCGGTTTGACCATGGTATTAGGATAGGAATTTGTCCAAGGAATAGAGGTGAAGAACCAATCGAGTTGTTCAAGAAGTGGGCCCTGTTGCATGTTGCTCCACGTGTATAATCTGCCTTTAATAGGTAACTCAACAAGATTGTGCTTGCGGATAATGTCATTAAAGGTTAACATGTCATTAACATCACCCCTGGTTTGTTGCGGTTTTTTGGGCCTCGAATATAATTGAAATCCCCCAGGAATAAGCAATCTGCATCTGCATGAATATCCCTGTCATACAACCATTGACTAAAAGTCTCACCCGCAGGTCCTGTGCAAGGGCCATAAATGTTATATAGTGACCAAGCTTGTGCAGAGAGAGTGCTGGTGAACTGAACTCCCAAAGAAAAATCCTCCTGAACAATCAAAGTACCAGAAAAGAGGGAACTGTTCCAAACAGTAAGTAAACCACCCGAAGCACCCCGAGAAGGAATGTAAGCAAATTTATCAAAGCGCTTAGGATAGCAAGATTTAATAAAAGCTATGTCGATAATAGGTTTTTTAGTTTCCTGTAGACACACGATAGCACCCACTAACAGAGATCGCATTAGAGAGTGCTAGAAGTTTTTTATCTGAATTTAAGCCATGCACATTCCAACACAGGACATTCCAGTTACGCAAAAGCGGCATTAAGACGAACTACTTATGAAGAAGAAGAGGAGGAGCCATCTTCGATGCTATTAGGGATGACAACATTAGTGCCTAAAGCGAGCAGGGCGTCTTCAGTGATCTCCTGGGGAGGGACTGCGCAACGATTGATGCCAATATCCTGCATGACACCGATAGGGGTCGGTGAGGGATCTTGGCCCATGATCACGGCGGAGGAGCTGGAAGCAGCAGAGGGGGTCGCCCTGGGCTTGACTTTGGAAGTAGTGGCACGGGTGTCAGTGATTTGTGGCACCCTGAATCCATCAAAATGGGTTGACCTGGTGCTGCGACGAACTTCAGTAGTAACCAGCGGAGCCTTGTGTTTGGGGCGACCAGGACGGGCTGCAGATGGGCCAGGCACATCTGAGAGCACCTGGGCCAGGCCCAATTCAGAGCCCTCAACCATTGGGCCAGGAAGCACAACTTGAGGCCCCTCAATCAAATTTGCAGTTGGCGCCAAACTGAACATATCAACAGAAGAAACAGAGCTATCATCAGTCAGGGCAGTTGAGTGTTACTAAGAGCAAGGACATTGGTGGGTGATCCAAGGTGCATCTCAGGCAACAGTGCAGCAATGTCATGTTCGGGCATAAGTTTAGTTATTTGCACAATGCTAGGGACTGGTTCTTGGTTCAGAATGCGAGCAAAAAAGCGCACCAGGTGAGTAGTCTCATGATCAGGGACCTGTTTAGTAGTCATGTGAGGTGCCATCTATAATTCCAACGGAGGTAAACCATAACTAGAGCTCCAGGGCCCAAATGATGCAACCACAGACAAAATAGACCTTGAAAGATGAGCAGTGAATATGTTGCACGGGATCAAGTCTGAAGCCAGCACTGTAGCAAGCTCATTTCCTTCAACCGAGATGCTGATATTCATAGTTATTGCAGAGATTTCCACATCAACGTTGATGATATTTTGAACCACAGGAGGAGTAACAAAGAGAGTGATGATCTGAAGGCCAGACCCAGGAGGGGAGCCCTGAGTGCTTGCAGTTGAGATCGTATCATTCCAAGCTGAGTTGAGGCTATCTGTCACATTGTCTTCAGGCAGAATTCCATCTTGCACACGAAGTCCTTGAGCCGCCGGCCAAGCCTGAAAGTTCACCAGAGGAGCAGGCATTTGTGGAGCTGGGAGCTGCGGACATGGAGCCCACTGTGCATCTTGAGGACCATCATGCTGAGGGGCAAGGTGTGGTGCCTGGTCATTTCCAACTCCATTCTGAAGCAGCCAGTTCTGAAGCTGTTGTTGGTACAACTGTTCTGCAGGGAGACCATCCCCAAACAAGGGGTGAGGCACACCATTGGCCGGAGGTGGCTCCTCATCAGCCGTTGGGACCTCAAGGTCATGAGCATTCCAATATGCACCTCTAAGAATGTACACAACAGTAGTCCAACAAGCTCTGTCCCCTCCTAACTGACAAACCACAATACTTTTGGGGATCAGGCGCATGTGAATGACTTTAACTTTAATTAGCACGATGTATCTATCCACGTTAGGACTATTCCAAGTAACTAGTCTGCCATAATCATCTACAGAGCACTGGAGATAGAAATCTGTTTGGTAGTCATCAGGAAAACCAATGTACATAAGCCAAAATTCTGGAGCCAGGGTTGTATTGCGCATGTTGAGTACATCATTATGAAGCACAAAAGACACTACCAGATCCTCCTCATCTAGCTGGAACATGGTGTTGACTATTGTATCACGAATGAACGAATTGGCAAAAGCAAACATACCAACACCCAGTGGGTGGTCGGAGGACTCTATAGTATGTAGACCAGATTCATGCAGCAGTCCTTCAATGGTGTTGCAGAGATCCTCCCTGAGACGCGGAGGCACAAATCTGCTGGCTTCGGCGATGGCGAGGAAACTTTTATTGAGAGGAGGAATTGGATTGACGGCCATTAGCGCACGGACCTTGCGATCAGCCGACCCAGGCTCTATTGACCAGCCGGCAGGGAGGAAGGGCAGCGGGTGTCGGTGTCAAAAGTGGCAGATCTTGGGTAGGGGGTCCCAAACTGTGCGTCTAAGGATCGATGGTAACAGGAGACAGGGGACACGGTGTTTACCCAGGTTCGGGCCCTCTTGATGGAGGTAATACCCTACTTCCTGCTTGATTGATATTGATGAGTATAGGGGTTACAAGAGTTGATCTACCTCGAGATCGTATGTTGTGGTCTAAACCCTACATGTATGATAAGTAATGTCATAATCATCTATCGACTAGCCTGGCCTCGGTTTATATAATGTATCGGAGGCCTAGGATAACAAGAGTCCTAGCCGAACACGTTGGTGGAGAGGAGTCCTTGTCTTGATCACCAAGTCTTGTGGAATCTTCCTCATGCATGTCATTGACTGTCCGAACTGGCCCATGAGTAAATGGCCCTGGGGGTCCTCGGCCCGATCTAGCTGGTCGGGAGATGACATGATGAGTACCCCCTAGTCCAAGACACTGTGAGTAGCCCCCTGAACCGGTCTTCAAGTTGGGGACGCTCCTTGATTCTTCCTAACTGTTCTTCATCTTTGGCCACCGGTCTTGAAAACTGGTTCAACAAATCTACTCATCTTTAATCTTGAGGATCGCCGAAGTGAATGTGAAGCATTTACACGTCGGGTATCCGAGGAGCCCTTTAAGTCTTCGGCCTTTATAGATGCGTTGTTATTTTTATGCCACGCATCGGGTTTGAAGTGTTGCCCGTGCGACGCTCTCCTCTTGCATCCGAGCTCCAACGCCAGACTGCATTCGAGGTATCTTTTGCAGCCGAGCACCAATGTCGGACCGCTTCCA
Source organism: Triticum dicoccoides (assembly GCF_002162155.2). Classification (NCBI taxonomy): domain Eukaryota; kingdom Viridiplantae; phylum Streptophyta; class Magnoliopsida; order Poales; family Poaceae; genus Triticum; species Triticum dicoccoides. The sequence goes on from NC_041388.1 coordinate 215,070,668, forward strand.
AGCTCCAATGCAGGAATGTATCCGAGCTTCAATGCCGGACTGTATCTGAGCTCTAACGCCGGACTATGTCCAAGCTCCAATGCCGGACTATATCTAAGGTGTCATAGATCACCTTGGTTCACAAAAGTTGAAGGAGTTTAGCCGAGCTTAATGCCGGAAATGCCCCCTATGGAGCCAGCCACTTGTATCCGAGCTATATCCCGAAATGCTTTCGAGGTGGTTCAACACCTTGGACATGGGCTGATTGTTTGCGGATTTTATTTCCAATGCGTGTAAATTTATTTGCTATTAATATGTATAACCAGCAGCCCATAAGATGTGTGTCTGTCTAAAACCCGAGATACACCTGAAGGATGACATAATACCGCTGATCCCAATAGCCCCTGAGACTCAGGTTGATTCACAAAATCGGCCTGAGGATCAAGTCCTAGCTCGGCAGAATACTTCGGGACACAAAAAGTGGCATGCTCAGTCATCGAGACTCAGGTTGGGTGCGGCCGACCAACCTGAGGATCATAATCTCCTCAGAAACTGTATTGCACTTAAAATTTTCTGCATTGAGTAGGCAATACAGTAGCGCCCAAGACTCTGGTCGGGTGGCAACACCAGATCAGCAGATCGATGTGCCCCTTTAATATTTATAAATAATAAGCCCGAAGCCCAGTAGCCCCCGAGCCTTAATGCGGTCACGGGTGGCCGAATTAAGGATCGATATCCATAGTAAAATCATAAATTATGTGTAATGACTCTATGTATCCAAGTACTTTACATCATTAATGGTCGAATCCGCATTGTACACAAGTTTGTTCACCGACCATCGGCTTCAACCTCTTCGGCCAGTAGCCGAGGAGTGTGTTCCTACTTTATAAAGCCATTATAATGGCAAAGATTTATGGAAAACAAGGCAATCTAGCCATACAGTTTTATAAATGAAGGTACATGGAGAGATATGTTATATTACGTTTTACCGTAAGAAACATCTTCCAAAGAAAATAGTCCCACTATCGGTTCATTTCTTTGGGTCGTCATGCTTATCATGATCATGAAACCTCACCTCCGATCAACGTGGGAGGAAAATATTGAGGATTTAGTTCTGGGAAAGTTCCCGAACTCTATGGTATTAATGAACCAAAATTTTCACTTCCTTCGTTGCCGACCAATGTGATCCTTTAATATTGCTAGCTTTCGGCTTCACCCAGTCTGAGGTACTTACTCGGATGACCCGGTAGTAACAATCATAGAGGTGCTCCCTTTACCACCTAGCCGAACAATCAGGAACGTAGGGATAAGCATAGGAGCCAAGCAACCCAGCTTGGCAAATTTTTGAAGTCAAACTGATGCATATTTATGGCTTTATAACCATAATTATGGAAGGCAGCCCTTGTATATTAAATACAATTGACGATGATATGTTTATTTTGACTCTGTTGCGACTGTTTATCAGTTGAAAGTGGCCCATCGTCGGCTTCTACCCCTTTGTAGATACTACGCAGGCTGTCTCCGCAAATAACAAGACAACCCTTGATCGAGGTCTCGGTTCCCGAGGGCGGTTGTGTTAGCGAAAACGAGGCAATTAGATATGCGGGCTTTATAACTTTCACTTAGTCATAGGAGGTGTAAACTGGGGAAGTTAGCTATGAGCCCCCGGTTAGTGTTCGGCGACATCCGAGGTCAAGCCTTAAACACTTCATCCAATGTTATGAACGGCCCGTCGTTTAACACAGTCATTGGATCGCTGACCAGTTTACGCTTATTGTGACAGTCAGTTTTCGGCTTTCTTCACTGAGGTGCTTAACCATGCGAGCTGGAAGCACAATCGCAGCGGTTCTCCCTTTGCACACCTAGCCGAACAAAGCAGAATGTAGGAGGCAAGCACAGGAGCCGGGCAACCAAACTATTGACCGAAGACATAATTCAAAACCGATGCATATTTAGCCATATTCGTGAATGTTTTTGCCGAATCTCTAAAGGTGTCCGGCGTTGCACTGCGAGACTCGTGCTAAAAACACACAAATAGTTTAAAAGTGCTATAAGCTTGGAAAACCAAAAAACGTTAGTAAAAACTTGACGTCCGAACAAGATCAAGTGTTCGGTGCCAATCCGAAAATTGGAAAAAAGAAAAAAATGTGCCTCTATCACGCTTTAACATGACACACCCGATCTCAACACTTCAAGTGGGCTAGCCTACAGCTTCGAGCTCCTTATCCCAAAGGCGGAGTACTTCTTCGAGGCCTGTTTAGCGAACTGAACTCGAGCGGCTTTTTAGAGAGAACAGGCTATTCGGCAATTGACCATACGCTCGAGTCGAACAAGAGCGGTAGAAAAAGACATTGCAACGACAAAGAAGAAAACACATTTACTATAAAACAGCTCATATGAATTTTAAGAGCCCCCAAGTGACTTGGGTAAAAGAATTTTATGTATAATGATTGTATGTACCGATGTACTTATATCATATATGTGTTCACCCAAACTTTAAACGCGTCTTAACCGACCATAGGCTTCTCCCTCTTCGGTCAAGGACCAAAAAGTGTCATGTACTCCACCTGTCAAAAGCATCCACGGTGTTTCCAATAACCAGGCAATCAGGCCATAAGGCTGTAACAGACAAAGCGCGCTCAGGGAACTTATGCTATATTACTGACAAAGTGTAAGAAGCATCTTCAAAGAAAATATTACCTCCACCGATACCTTTCTTGAGTTGCTCATTGTTACTATGAGACTTGTGCAATAGATTTTTTGTACTCATGAGTTCCGTTGTGTGCCGACCATTATTTAAAACAATAAGAGCGCTAGCTTTCGGCTTCACCCAGTCTGAGGTACTAACTCGGATGACCCAGTAGTAACAATCGCAGAGGTGCTCCCTTTACCGCCTAGCCAAACAATTGGGAACGTAGGGGTAAGCACAGGAGCCAGGCAACCTAGCTTGCGAAACACTTAAGTCAACATGGTGCATATTGTGGCATAATACACGACCAAGGAACGAAGCCGTACAAGTATAATCATATGCAAGAGGAAAGGCTTCATAAAGGAAGCCCCCAAGTAAATGGGGTATTTGAATTTGCTTGCAACAAACAAGGCTTTGACAAAGAAAGTTTTTTGCAAATGACTTTGTGTCAAAAAAACATAATGCTTGGTTGAACCAAACAAAATTTAAAACTAAAGGTTTTTAAGCATGGAAGCGACTTCGCTGGTTAATGTGCTCGATGTCGATGCACGACATGAGCTTACGGCAGGACAAGGTCCCAGACCCCAAGCCGGTCCCGAGGTGGCGGAGTGAAGAGCTCGGCACTTCGAAGTGGCGACATAGCACGACCAATGCAGGCCGACAGTGCGATGCCGAAGTCTCCGGCGTGGCTTAATGAAGAAATTGTTGCATAATTAATAATTTACGCGAAGTGAGTAATAAAAGAAATATGGCCCGTGTGCCGTACACTCGATGAGATAGAGCTCTCTAAGCGATGCCGAAGTCCCCGAGGCAACCGAACATGTCAGTACGGTGATTTGACCAACAAGGTGATCACGCGAGCCAATTGGGATAACGACGTTGGCTTGCCAAAGTGACCGTGTAACGCAGTTGAAGTCGATCACCTACAAACATAAAATAGTGCGGTCCAAAAAGGATAATTTGTTTTTGCAAAAATAAATTATTGAAAGAGACGTGGCCTGGTGCCGAAGTCATGTCGATGCAGGGCGTCGGCGTGACGTGGCGAATGCGTGGCCAAGCCTGAATTCGCAGGCTGGTCTTAGTTCCGGATGCGGCATTCACCGAACTGTATACGAAAACTGACCGAACCACCACACGACCATTGTTAATGCGGCCACCATTTGATAGACCTTGTACAGATGATGAAACAAACCAGAGTAATAATTCCTTAGGAAAGATAAACCCAAGCAAGAAAAATACTAGGATTAATAACACATGGTTTCTCTGTTGTAGCAATCTGAAGAAATGTTACTCCCGAAATTGGGACTCGATCCGCACACCTATTGCCTCATGGGCGATAAAGCGATGGCATGGCGATGCTGGCAAAGGTGGGCTCGCCGAGGCAAAGCCCCCGGTCCAGCTAACGTGACGAAGCTGGTCGGCTGGTGACACCGAAGACACCGGAGTATGTTGATGAAGCAATAGCAAAGTCCCCGATCTGGCCGAGATGATGAAGCGGGTCAGTAAGGAGACGCTGCAGCTGTCATGTCGGCCGAGGTGTTGAAGTAGTTCGGCATGATGGACATCTGTTTGAAAAAGCTACAGTGCGGCAATGCCGACGTTGGTCATAAATTGTGACGCGGTCAATGCCTGATTGATGAAGTGACCGAGCGGCGATGTCGGTGCGCCTGACCCGTGCAATCCGTGGGGCGATGGTGTTGTTGATGATTTATCCTTCGTGATGCCGAACTCTTGTTCGGCTTGCCGAGCTGACGATCCGATAAGGTTAGGATCGGCTCGATGAAGCGACGATCTGTCTACGCAGGTCGGCAGACGTGGAGCAATGTTACCGAACTGGTGTGACACCAGCGCGATGGCGAAGAGTGCCTCAAAAAAGGCTTCAACTTTTATGGGCAAGTGTTAAAAACAACGCACAATATCATAGAAGAAAATTCCTTTAAAAAGGTTGTCCAACATCACGTTCATAAAGAAACATATTCGCTCAGAAAACAGATCCGAAAATTGATGCACTAATCGGAAGGTTCCCGGAGTTTGGACGGTCGGATCGAGCTGACATTTGGAGGAGTGGTAGATATAGGAATTCCGCAGCCGATCAACAGTTGGATCTTCCAAAGGACATCCGATCTAGATGCTGGAGACCATGCCCTAAATTCGTCTAGATTCCTGTCCAGATTTGACAGGGCTCCGGTATATCGTAGATTGCTGGAGATTCCTGCATCGGAACTGTGCGTCTATGGATCAATGATAACAGGAGACAGGGGACACAATGTTTACCCAGGTTCGGGCCCTCTTGATGAAGTAATATCCTACTTCCTGCTTGATTGATATTGAGAGTATTGGGGTTACAAGAGTTGATCTACCTCGAGATCGTATGTTGTGGTCTAAACCCTACAGGTATGATGAGTAATGTCATTATCATCTATCGACTAGCCTGGCCTCGGTTTATATAATGTACCGGAGGCCTAGGATAACAAGGGTCCTAGCCGAACATGTTGGGGGAGAGGAGTCCTTGTATTGATCACCAAGTCTTGTGGAATCTTCCTCATGCATGTCATCGGCTGTCCGAACTGGCCCATGAGTAAATGGCCCTAGGTGTCCTCGGCCTGATCCAGCTGGTCGGGAGATGACGTGGTGAGTACCCCCTAGTCCAAGACACTGTCAACGGGTTGTCTAGGAAGTTGGCCATTGTTGTGGATGGAGCGGTGGAGGTGGAGATGGCGGCGGTGGTGGTTAGTGGGGATGGTGGTGTTGCTAGAGCAGAGAACTCTGCAGCATTGCGAAGCGGGGCAGGCGAGGATGTCAATGGGGGATGCGGGGCGTCAAGGGTGGAGGAGGGGGTTTTTGGTCACCACTGCCATCTCAGGATCCAACCGCGCCGCCAGCAGAAGTGATCCACGTGTCCATAGTGGCCACACGATTCACATCGAACGGTGGATGGAAGATGGCTCCTAGGTTCCGTGAGAGGGAAAGGTTGCGTAAGAAAAGAAAAATTGATTTCCTGCTCAGGTTGAGTTGATTTGACTGAATAATCAGAATCGGGGCCCATAATTGAGTTACCATCAATAACACTCCGTGGCCGAGCAGGGCAATAAATTCCTTTGTGTCCTGGGGCCGGACAGTATATGCAAATAATCGAAGCGTTACAGTTAGATTTGATATGACCCCACTGTAAGCATCGGGCACATAGAGTAGCCCAGCGATCGACAAGATCTTTGATTTCCTTGTCAATATAACCCGCACGCGATAAATTCGCAATATGTGCCTTGGATAATACAGACGGCGGATGTGTGCGGTGGTGCCTATTTGAAAGCTGATGAAAGGAAACATTGTGTCAATTTAGGGTAAGTGATATTACAAGGAAATTGGAAATTGCCAATCTAGAGTAAATTCTCAGGAGAATCCCTTAGGCATTGAATGGCTGTGGGTAATGACTCCGGAGACACCGGAGATCCTGTCGGATGAACCCTAACCGAGTGTTGCATCCTCGAGCACGAAGCCTCATGACTGTTTGAATAATTGGATTCCATGGAGGCTAGAGGAGTGAGCCCAAATTTGCATAACTCCGAAGAAGTAGCTGGATTAGAGCCAGTAGGCTTTGTGACGGCTGATTTATCAACCTGAATAGCCATTGGGCCCCGATTAGCAACATGGTCAAGCCTTTCATCAGCATGCTATTAAGAGTCAAAATGCTTGTAACCATTGAAACGACCATTGAACAGATGAAAGTGGCAAACAAAATCCGACCAAATACGGTCCTTGAGGCCATGAATAAAATGTCCAACCTTGTTCCCAGCCACCGAGAAGCGAAATGACCTCTCAAAAATCTTAGTAACTTTGAACCCTAGATGATGTCCCCCAATGCAACACTGAAAATCCACACTGAAAGATTCTTCTGAGAGGGGAAAGGAAGCCGAGGAGAAGGAAACCACCAAGAAAATTTCCTTGGTATTGCGAGATGGAGAGAAATGCACCATTTCTCCAAACCACCGACGTACCTGATTGGCCACCGCAAGGCCAGGCTTGAAATCCTAGTGTAGTAGGCCTTCCATGGCATGGATCAAAGGCTAGATCCATGGTGAGAGGTGGAGCAGGTGGGAGAGGGAGAGGAGAGGAGAGGATCCATCTGTTGCAGAACGGTTGCCATCACTAGAGTATGAATGTTGAAGCTATGGTTGCGGCGGCAACGGTTTGAGATGCCGGTGCTACCTCTTGAGCACTGCGTTGGTTTTCCCTTGAAGTGGAAAGGGTGATGCAGTAAAGCAGCATAAGTATTTCCATCAGTTTTTGAGAACCAAGGTATCAATCCAGTAGGAGATCACGCTCATGTCCCATGCCACCTACTCAAACAAATAAGAACCTCGCAACCAACGCGATAAAGGGGTTGTTAAGACCTTCTCGGTCACTTACGAGAGTGAGATCTGATAGATATGATAAGATAATATTTTTGGTATTTTTATGATAAAGAGAAATAAAGATCGAAAGTAAAATAACGACAAAGGAAATAACTATGTATTGGAAGATTAATATGATGGAAGATAGACCCGGGGGCCATAGGTTTCACTAGTGGCTTCTCTCAAGAGCATAAGTATTACGGTGGGTAAACAATTACTGTCGAGCAATTGATAGAATTGAGCATAGTTATGAGAATATCTAGTTATGAGAATATCTAGGTATGATCATGTATATAGGCATCACGTCCGAGACAAGTAGACCGACTCATGCCTGCATCTACTACTATTACTCCACATATCGACCGCTATCCAGCATGCATCTAGAGTATTAAGTTCAAGAGAACAGATTAATGCTTTAAGGAAGATGACATGATGTAGAGGGATAAACTCATGCAATATGATATAAACCCCATCTTTTTATTCTCGATGGCAACTATACAATACGTATCGGTTCCCTTTCTGTCACTGGGATCGAACACCGCAAGATTGAACACAAAGCTAAGCACTTCTCCCATTGCAAGAAAGATCAATCTAGTAGGCCAAACCAAACTGATAATTCGCAGAGACTTGCAAAGATAAACCAATCATACATAAAAGAATTTAGAGGAGAACCAAATATTGTTCATAGATACTCTGGATCGTAAACCCACAATTCATCGGATCTCAACAAACACACCGCAAAAGAAGATTACATCGAATAGATCTCCAAGAAATTCCAGGAGAACTTTGTATTGAGATCCAAAGAGAGAGAAGAAGCCATCTAGCTAATAGCTATGGACCCGTAGGTCTGAAGTAAACTACTCGCACATCACCAGAGAGGCCATGTAGTTGATGTAGAGGCCCTCCGTGATCACTGCCCCCTCCGGTGGAGCTCCGAAAAAGGCCCCAAGATGGGATCTCTCGAGTACAGAAGCTTGCGGCAGTGGAATTAGGTTTTCGGGGTGCTCCTGGATGTTTGGGGGTACGTGGACTTATATAGGAGGAAGAAGTACGTCGGTGGAGCAACAGAGGGCCCACGAGGGTGGAGGGGCCGCCCAGGGGGGTTAGGCGTGCCCCCTGCCTCTTGCCTTCCTCCCTTGTTTCTTGACGGCCACTCCAAGTCTCTTGGATCACGTTTATGGAGATAATCACGTTCCTAAAGGTTTCATTCCGTTTGGACTTAGTTTGATATTCCTTTTCTTCGAAACCCTAAAATAGGCAAAAAACATTAATTTGGGCTGGGCCTCCGATTAGTAGGTTAGTCCCAAAAATGATATAAAAGTGTAAAATAAAGCCCATTAACATCCAAAATTGATAATATAATAGCATGGAGCAATCAAAAATTATAGATACCTTGGAGACGTATCAGCCCGTAGGTTTGGGACGCTATGTTTCATGCAGATATCCTAAGGTGATTTCAGTCGGTAGAATTTGCTGTCCTTTGAATGTCTTTGACTGTTGGGCAGTGTCCTTAGGACGGGTGTCTAGATCAGGTCTATTACCCAACCCTAGGTACATGTCATCATCATTAGCCCCCGAATGGTTTAGGCTCCGAGTGGAGATGGAGTTGAAGGTGGTTCCGACCCAATTTTCATGCTTCGGAAGCGTTTTACTAGGATTGGTGAACCATGCAGAAACTTCGACCTCATTTTCAGTCGCCTTGATCCTTTCCGAGGTTGTCGAGTGAATTTCGCTGATAAGCTTCGAATGCTGATATGGTATAAAATCTTTGGCGCGATCGACTGCACTGCTATCTCCGGATCTCACGGGATTCGAAATTTGGGGAAGTGCGCGGGACAGAGAGGACCGCAGCAAGCGGGGCGGATTAGGTAGGGGTGCCTCGATTCTTGTGCCTCCTTTTTCGCCATGTACCGAGCGCGCGCCTATTGCAGGATTTGACAGGATTGCCTGGGCTCACAAGTCAGTCGCTCGGAGATCAGGCTCATATAAGGCATCTGGGCCGGTGATTTCTGCACAGTGCGTCCTATTTCCTCTCTACCTCCTCTGCTTCTCCACTGTGTTCGCCTCCACCCTCGAGGCCGCTGCCCAGCCCGAGCGCCACTCGCAGCGGTGGAAAAGGACAAGATGGCAGCCCTAGAGTGTGCGAAGAAGGTGACGGTGAAGACGAAGGGCAAGAAGACGAGCCGGGAGGGTCGTCGTCGAGATCTGGCCTGTCGCCCGTATAGATCCAGGGCGACTGGATTCTGTCCATGATCCAGCAGGAGGATCTGGAGGATTTGGTTGAGGGGGGATTGATTCCCCATGGTTCATGGCAGCTTCCGGAGGACGAGACTGAACCTCGGCCGCAGGAGGGTGAGTGTGTCCTTCTTCTGACTCACGTCGACCGCGGTTTCTCCCTGCCCCCATCCTTTTTTCAGGGTTTTCTGAACTTTTTTGGAGCCCAACATCATCAGTTCTGCCCCAACACCATCATGTACCTTGCTGCATTCGTGTCCATGTGTGAGAATTTTCTGGGCTGTCGACCGCACTGGGGTCCTATAAACACTTTTTCACCTGTTGTTCTTAGTTTGTAAAAAGGCTAAGCCGAGTGATGAGAGGACGCATGTGATCCAGATGTGTGGAGGTCTAGGGATCCAGATGAGGAGTAAAAGTACTTTCCCTGCTATGATTATTCCCGATTCAGTCAGAGGGTGTCAGTCGACCTAGTTCTATTGTAAGGACCAACCGACCCTTGGTCAGTCGACTGGCCTTCCCCCGTTTTCCATAGAGCAAGTTGAGAAGCCTTCTCCCTTGAAAGTGACTCCAACTGAGAAAGTGGAGGTGAATATGTTGGTTGAGCGAGTAGTCCAACTTGTCCATGACGGTGCGATTGGCATGGACTTGTTAGAGGTGTTTCTTAGTCGACGCATCCAGCCACTCCAAGCCCGCGATCATCCAATGTGGATGTACTCGGGTATTGATGACATCACTCGGATCCACCCAGAGGAATTTGACGAGGAGACGGTGGTGCAGTGGCTGCAGGGCATCACTGGCAACAAGGACAACCCCAGGGGTTCTAGGAGGATTCCTCCACTCGACAACACCAATGAACCAGACAAGGCCCGACTCTTTTCTTCCGAGTGTCTTTTGTTTTGTCATGTATTTGTTCTCGAAACTGATTGATATCCACTCGACTCCGTGCCTTGCAGATCTACAGTGAGATGTATTCGATGCCCAACGGAGAGCAGGAGCAGGAGCAGGAGGGAGAGGCGAGCGGGGGTGATAGCGGCGATTGGCATTCTGACGGAGGAGGATACGAGGAGAGTGAAGACTCGAGCAGTGATGAGGAGTTCGACTCTCCACCTCGCTTGGAAAGACGCTCCAAGTAGAGGCAGGACCCAGCAAGTGTTCCAGGCAAAGTGACTCCACCGACCGGACAGACCTCAAAGCACACTCGAACATCTTCTCCTGTGTCGACTGAGAAAGCTCCGAAGCAGCCCAAAGTCGCTCCATCAAAGCCCCGAAAGATCTTGCCCAAGATTAAAGTGGCCGTCCCCATCGCTTCTCGGTAATTATTGTGCTCGACCTCTTAGTTTTTGCATGACTCGATCTTTGGTCGACTCACTTTCCTGTTTTGACCGAACGAATTCTGAAATTTGCAGTGCTGCTACCTCTGGGACTTCTATTTATAAAGATGATGATGAGGAGGAGATGGAAGACGCGGTCACTTCCAACGCAGGTATAATTCTTGACATCTTGTCTTTACTTTACCAGCCACTTTGACGGTCGACTAAACTCTTGCAATTGATTGCTTTGCAGCTCCGCCCAATGTTATTGAACTTCCATATGACGATGAAGATGTGCCATAGAGACCCATGGGAAGGAGGGACAGGACTTCGAGCAGGAAGGCACCAACTAGCAAGACGTCCCAGTCGACGCCGGTGACTGAACCAGTGATTCAGCAGTCCGGAGACCTCAACCGGGCTTCTGTTACTTTTGCCATTCCAGTGTCGACTGAATGCCCTTCATCGTCGACTACACAAGTCCCTCTTTCATCTATACAAAACCACGCCTCAGATCCTCAAGCTATCGCGATTGTTCCACCGTCTCTGTTGTTCATCACCAATCAGATTCTGGAGGGTCAGGCAAGCGCTGCTAAGGAAGCTATACGCCAAGCAGGCCTGATGATGGAGCGGATGAAGACGGTGCATGAGACCGGCCAAGCTGCCTATGATGCCAGTGCAGCTCTCCAAGCCAATGTCCAGGTCAGTTGATTTCCTACAGACCCTCCAACTTGATGCTTGAGAACTGCTATTTTCTTATTCGTAAGATGTCCGTGGATGATCGTTTTCACACTTTCAACGTTCATGCGCATCTGTTCACCCACTAGGTGCGTTCCTTTACTACACAATCTTCTTCTCTTGAATCACCGTCGAGTGAACTTTCAAATCAGTCCCCGAGACCGCCGTCGAATGTTTGATTTGGCGGGGGTCTTGAATATCTGTTGATAAAAAATCCACTCGGTCTTGAACGGATCCTATCGAGTGAATTCTTAAACCAGTGGGGGCATGCCAAGTGCACCCACTGGGTGTAGGCCCCGAGACCGTGGTTGACTGCGGGCAGTCGGCCGTGGTCTGAGACATTTTTTTGAGCGACTAGACTGACCAAGTCGAGTACCAGTGGGGGCACGCCAAGTGCACCCACTGGGTGCAGTCCCCGAGACTACTGTTGAATGTTTGATTCTGCAGTAGTCTTAGAATCTTTTCACTCGGAAGTGAATAATCTTTGATTCTGTCCACTGGTATATCTTTTTAACTAACTTCAAAAATCATGTGAGCTCACCTCCCAATTTGCCGAATTCGAGAGGAAGCAGATCCAGCTCAATCTTGACTTGGAGTTGGCGAAGCAGAACTTGTAGAACGCCAAAGACGAAACAGCTGGTATGGAAGGTAAAAACTTGTCGACTGTGGGATTAGGCTGTCTCTCGAGTCATGTCCTCATTCTTCTCTCTGAACCGAGTGCCGTGCTGCTTGTTATATATATATATTAGAGAAAATGAGGCAGGCTCTGGCACACAAGGACCTTGATCTCGCTGCAGCACAGAAGGAGGCTCAGGAGAAAACAACAGTCGCCGACAAGAAGCTCGATTCAGTCGGGGCGTTAGAGGAAGACAACGGCAAGCTGAAGATTGCTCTTGCCGAAGCTAACAAAGAAGTGACCCATCTGAAGAAGGACAAAGTAGCCTTGAATGACAAGATTAAAGATCTCTCTCGGAAGAGAAATGACCTGGAGGCTTATCTGGGGGGACTCACCAAGAATTTATTCCTTATGCTTGAAGGTATCTTATCTTGTCCGACTGTTTCGCTATCATCGATTCACCATAAAGCCGTCGACTCATTAGTTCTTTGTAATTGCAGAATTCTGCGAAAACTTTGAGGAAGAAATTGGGTGGATCGAGACAAGCTTGGACCCCATCAATTCCCCTGTAAAGGATGAAGCTGCCATGAACGTGCTTCGACTGGAATCCCGTCTTGCTAGTGTTATAGATTACCTCGCTTGACTGAAGGTTGCGCTGTCGCGGTTTGACACGGTGCTTTGGCCAAAGGAGACGCTCCAAAATGAAGACGAGTCTTTGATGACTCGACTCAATGAGATCCCTGGTCGAGTGCAGGAATGGAAGAAATCGTCTGCTCGGTGCAGTGCTGACGTAGCTCTGTCCCTTGTTCGCGTCTATTGCAAGGAGGCCAAAGAAGAGAAGTTAGCAGCGATCAAGGTTGCCAACACCAAGATACTTGACTTCCAGTCTTTTATGGAGACCTTCATTGCTGCTACTACTCGAATTGCAGATGGAATCGACCTAGATGAGTTTGTCGAGCCTGCTAGTCCTCCTCCTATGGAGTGAACAAAATTTTACGATCCGATTAAATTTGCCTCGGTATGCCGAGTGGTTTTGTAACCGTTAAACTCCTTCGGGCTTGATGCCCGAGTAGTTTAATCTGTGGTCTAGAACCTCGTGGGATTTATCTGAACTTGGTTTTTCCTTAAATATGTTTATCTTTATTTCCGAATGGAACTTGTATCTTCACTCGGAGCAGAATTTTGTTCTTCTGATGCAACTCTAAGGAGGGGGTCACAGACGACCTGCACCTCGTCGTTCTTGCAGATCAGGATGGAGCGCACAGTGTACTTGTGGCGCAGCTCCAAGGAGAAAATCGCAGTCAACCTGCACCTCATCGTCCTTGCAGATCGGGATGGAGCACACATTGGACTTGTGGCGCACCTCTGATGAGAAAATCGCAGTCGACCTGCACCTCGTCGTCCTTGAGGATCAGGATGTAGCGCACATTGTACTTCTAGTGCAACTCTAAGGATAAGGTCGGAGTCGACCAACACCTCGTCGTCTTTGCGGATCAGGATGGAGTGTACATTGTACTTGTGGCACAACTCTGAGGATAAGGTTGCAGTCGACCTGCACCTCGTCGTCCTTGTGGATCAGGATGGAGCGTGTGGCCAAGTCCTTGAGCGATAGAATCGTTTTTCACTCGGAGCATGTTTTAAACTTAGGCGAGTACGGAACTGCAGCTAAGCCCCCGAGTGAGAGGATTGCTCTTCACTCGGTGGGATTTCTTCAAACTAAGGCGAGTACGGAACTGCAGCTAAGCCTCTGAGTGGGAGGATTGCTCTCCACTCGGTAGGATTCTTTAAACTTAGGCGAGTACGGGACTGCAGCTAAGCTCCTGAGTGGGAGGATTGCTCTCCACTCGGTAGAATTTTTTAAACTTAGGCGAGTACGGGACTGCAGCTAAGCCCCCGTGTGGGAGGATTGCTCTCCACTCAGTAGGATTTTTTAAACTTAGGCGAGTACGGGACTTCAGCTAAGCCTCCGAGTGGGAGGATTGATCTCCACTCGGTAGGTTTCTTTAAAATTAGGCGAGTACGGGACTACATCTAAGCCACCGAGTGGGAGGATTGCTCTCCACTCTGTAGGATTTTTTAAACTTAGGCGACTACGGGATTGCAGCTAAGCCCCCGAGTGGGAGGATTGCTCTCCACTCGGTAGGATTTTTTAAACTTAGGCGAGGACGGGACTGTGGCTAAGCCTCAAAGTGAGAGGCATGCTCCTCACTTGGGAGTATTTTTTAAACTTAGGTGAGTACGGGACTGCAGCTCAGCCTCCGAGTGGGAGGATTTCTCTCCACTCGGTAGGGTTGTTTAAAATTGGGCGAGTACGGGACTGCAGCTAAGCCCCCGAGTTGGAGGATTGCTCTCTACTCGGTAGGATTTTTTAAACTTAGGCGAGTACGGGACTGCAGCTAAGCCTTCGAGTGGGAGGATTGCTGTCCACTCGGTAGGATTTTTTAAACTTAGGCGAGTATGGGGCTGCAGCTAAGCCTCCAAGTGAGATGCTTGCTCTTCACTCGGTAGGATTTTTTAAACTAAGGCGAGTACGGAACTGTAGCTAAGCCCCCGAGTGACAGGTGTGCTCTTCACTTGGTGAGATTTTTTCAAACTTAGGTGAATCGGATTCGCAGCTAAGCCTCCGAGTGAGAGGCTTTCTCTTCACTTGGTAGGATTTTGTTTTTGAAACTTAGACGAATCGGATTCGCAGCTAAGCCACCCACTGGGGGACTTTGGAAACATGTATAAGTAATAATAATCATTTAGGAGACTGTAAAACCATGTCTTTGATAAACAAACTAAAAGGTACTTCTTATTACATCTCAATAGTATGAATGCTTAAGTATAAAAATGGCGGAGCAGCTCCGCATTCCTAGCGCGTGGCTCGTCTTTCTTGTGTTCCACATCGTATAGGTGGTATGCTCCATTGTGGAGCACTTTGGTGATGATGAAGGGGCCTTCCCAATCGGGAGCAAGATTCTGTGGTCATTGCTGATCCACTCGGAGAACCAGGTCCCCCTCCTGAAATGCTTGACCTCTTACGTTTCTAGCGTGGAACCGACGAAGGTCTTGCTGATAATGGTCGACCTGATCAGGGCCATCTCTCTTTCCTCTTCCAAAAGATCAACAGCGTCTTGCCGGGCTTGTTCTACTTCTGCCTCTGAGAAAAGCTCTACTCGCGGGGCATTGTGGAGTAAATTTGTCGGCAACATGACTTCAGCTCCATAGACCATGAAGAAGGGAGTCCGGCCAGTCGACCGATTTGGCATTGTTCTCAGACCCCACACTACTGATGGTAATTCATCTACCCAGGCACCAGCCGCATGCTTGAGGTCGCGCATCAATCTGGGCTTCAACCCTTGGAGGATCAAACCATTTGCTCCTTCCGCTTGTCCATTCGACTGTGGGTGAGCGACTGAAGCATAGTCGACCCGGGTGCCTTGGGAAGCACAGAAAGCTCTGAAGACATCTGAATCAAAGTTTGAACCGTTGTCTCTGATGATGCTGTGCGGGACTGTATATCTGAATGTTAACTCTCTGATGAAGCTGACAGCGGTACTCGAGTCGAGGTTCTTGATGGGTTTGGCTTCAATCCATTTAGTGAACTTGTCGACTGCAACAAGTAGGTGGGTGAAACCACTTCTGCCAGACCTCAGGGGTCCAACCATCTCCAACCCCCAACCAGCGAATGGCCAGACGAGTGGAATGGTCTTCACAGATGAAGCGGGCTTGTGAGACATGTTGGTGTAGAATTGGCAGCCCTCACACTTGTCGACTATTTCTTTTGCCATTTCATTTGCACATGGCCAGTAAAAACCTACTCGATAAGCTTTGGCCACGATTGTCCGAGAGGACGCATGGTGACCACAGGTCCCCGAGTGGATATCATTGAAGATCATTCGACCTTCCTCTGGGGTAATGCATCATTGAGCAACTCCGGTCACACTCTCCCTGTATAGTTGACCACTTATCACAGTGAAGGCTTTAGATCGATGGACAATTTGACGCACTTCATCTTCCTCTTCTGGAAGCTCTTTCTAGGGAATATATGTGATATATGGAACTGTCCAATCACGAATGACGACCAAAACTTCCATGATTAAGTCGACTATGACTGGGATTTCAACTTCAGTCGGATCAGTAGAACTCTTAGGCTGCAGGGGTTCTTCCGTGAAGGGATCCTCTTGAACTGATGGTGTGTGAAGATGCTCCAAGAACACATTGCTGGGAATGGGCTCCCGCTTGGAACCTATCTTTGCCATGTCATCCACTGCCTGTTCTTCAATCCGGGAATGTGGTGGAGCTCTAGCCCTTCAAACTTCTTTTCTAACTTTCTCACTCCATTGCAATTGCCAGTCATAGCTGGGCTTCTGATGTCCCACTCCTTCATCACTTGATTGACCACCAAATCTGAGTCATCATAGACCATTAGGCGACGGATGCCGAGTGAAATGGCCATCCACAACCCATACAGAAGTGCTTAGTATTCAGCTTCATTGTTGGAGGAATCAAAGTGAATCTGAAGCACATAACTGAGTTTGTCACCTCACGGGGATACCAGAACTACTCCAGCACCAGAACCATTTAACATCATGGATCCATCAAAGAACATGGGTTGGTTGCTGCTGTTCGATCCACTTGACGAGGAAATATGCTATTGCTTGGGACTTGATTGCTTTCTTTGCCTCAAACTTGTTATCCAACGGAAGGAGTTCAATCGCCCACTTTGCCACTCGACCAGTCGCATCTCTGTTGTTTAGAATTTCTAACAATGGAGCATCACTGACGACTGTGATAGAGTGATCTGAGAAATAATGTGGAACCTTCTTCGTGGTCAAGTAAATTCCATAGACAAGCTTCTGGTCATGCGGATATCTCTGCTTGGACGGAGTTACGACTTCAGAAATATAGTACACTAGGCGCTGAACCTTGTAGGCTTTACCTTCTTCTTCCTGCTCGATCATGAGTACTGTACTGACAACTTGTCCAGTGGCTGCAATATAAAGTAGTAAAGGCTTTTTGCTGATTGGACCAGCGAGCACCGACTGGGTGGAAAGCAGGGTTTTGAGATCTGCAAACGTTGCGTCAGCTTCAGGAGTCCACTCGAACTTATCAGATTTATTCATCAATCGGTAAAGTGGCAATGCCTTTTCACCGAGACGAGAGATGAATCGACTCAAAGCGGCCAAACAACCCGTAAGCTTCTGAACATCGTGTATGCGCACAGGGCATTTCATTCGGAGTATTGCGCCAACTTTCTCTGGGTTTGCATCAATCCCACGTTCAGAAACAAGAAAACCGAGTAACTTTCCACCTGGAACTCCGAATGTACACTTCGACGGATTAAGCTTGATATCATATCTTCTCAGATTGGCAAAGGTTTCAGCGAGGTTAGTCAGCAGGTCAGAACCTTTATGCGACTTAACCACGATGTCATGCATGTATGCTTCCATATTCCGACTGATTTGAGTAAGCATGCACTTCTATATCATGCACATGAATGTGGCACCAGCATTCTTGAGACCAAAGGGCATAGTAACATAGAAAAAGCACCCGAATGGGGTGATAAAAGTTGTTTTTATTTCGTCGGGTCCATACAGTCGAATCTGATGTTACCCAAAATATGCGTCCAAAAAGGACAATCGCTCACATCCCGCAGTCGAGTCGACTATTTAATCGATGCGGGGGAGAGGGAAGTGATCTTTCGGGCAGGCCCGATTGATATGCTTGAAGTCAACACACATACGGAGTCAATCATCTTTCTTGGGGACCATGACGATGTTGGCGAGCCACTCGGAGTGGTAAATCTCTCAGATGAGCTCAGCTGCCAGAAGCCAAGCCACTTCCTCGCCAATTGCCTTTCTTTTCTCCACAGCAGACCGTCGGAGATGCTCTTTGACAGATTTTGCTTTTGGGTCGACTCGCAAATGGTGCTCAGCCAGTCCCCTGGGTACACTTGGCATGTCAGAAGGTTTCCATGCGAAGATGTCCCAGTTCTCACGGAGGAACTGGATGAGCGCTTCTTCCTATTTGTTGTCGAGTGTTGTTGAGATATGAGTCGGAGCAGTATTTGGATTAGTAGGGTGAATATGAACTGACTTTGTTTCACCAGACAACTTAAATGCAGAGTCTGAAGGAGGCTTCTTAGCTCTCAACAAATCACTCGGATTTGCAGTCTTCTTGTATTTTTCCATTTCTACTGCTGCCATCTGTTCATCGGCAATCTTTGGGCCTTTCTGGAAACATTCTTCTGTTCACTGCCGATTACCAGTGACTGTAATCACGCCCCTAGGGCCAGCCATCTTGAGTTCGAGGTACACATAACATGGTCGAGCCATGAAACAAGCATACGCAGTTCTGCCCAGGATAGCATGATAGGCACTGTGAAAATCCACAACTTCAAATGTCAAATTTTCCTTACGGTAATTCTTTGAATCATCGAAAACCATGTCAAGAGTGATCTGGCCAACTGAATCGGCTTTCTTTCCAGGGATAACTCCGTGGAACTGCATGTTGCTCGCGCTGAGCTTGGACATCGGAATGCCCATCCCTCGGAGGGTCTCAGCATACAAAATATTCAAACCACTGCCACCATCCATCAAGACTTTGGTCAATCGGGTGCCCCCAACGACCGGGTTGACCACCAACACTTGCCTCCCGGGGGCAACGCACGGCAGGTGGTCGAACTGGTTGAATGTGATGGGAGTCTTTAACCATTTTAGATACGTAGTTGTTGTCGGAGCAACCATGTTTACTTCTCTGTTGATGACTTTTAGTCAACTTTTACTTTCAATGTTAGCAAAAATCACCAAAGTGGAATTGACATTGGGAAATCCATCATCATCCTCTTCCTTGTCCTCATCCTTATTAGATTCCTTCTCTTTCTCACTGGGTTGTTTTTCTTGGAACTGCTGTATAAGGACTCGACACTTTCGAGTGGTATGTTTGGGATAAATCAGATTACCCTCTTCATCCTTCTTGATGTGAATTTGACATCGCAAATCCAACACATCGTTCCCTGCTGAATCCTTCACCTTTTTGGGGACCCATGGCCCTTTTGGTTTTCCCTTGAATTTTCCCCGAGTCACTGCTACGGCTTCATCAGGAGCGGCGGGTTCGGCCTTGCGCTTCTATTTCTGATTGGAATTTCCTCCTCGGGCTTCTTGGGCGACTGGTTTGGTCTTGCCACTACGGAGTCGGTCGTCTTCTTCGCCGTTTGTGTACCGAGTGGCTATTTCATCTTTCGAGTCAGGGTCATGTCTACTGTCCAACCGAATTTCAGGTTAAGCTCCCGATACCGAACGCCCTCCTTGAAGGTGCAAACTAGTTGATCCAGGGACACATTCTCCACAGTGTGATGCAGAGTGGTCCACCTCTGGATGTAATCCCTCGAAGTTTCATTCGGTTTTTGCACACAATGCTGCAATTCTGCCAACCCTGCAGGTCATTTGCATGTGCCCTCGAACGTTCTGACAAACACTTGGGCTAACTCCTCCCAACTAAATATACTGCCCGGAGCCAACTGATTCAACCAAGCCCCAGCTGAACCTTCAAGCATCAGGGGAAGGTGCTTCATGGCCACCTCATCGTTTCCACCACCGATCTGTATAGCCACCCGGTAATCCTCAAGCCAAGTGTCAGGCTTCGATTCACCTATGAACTTACTAACTCCAGTCGCCAACCTAAAGTTGGGAGGTATCTGTGCAGCCCTGATGCCTTTGCTAAAACATTCGGGACCAGAAACATGCACTTTGCTTCCAGTCGGGCGATCTATGTCCTGCCCTTCTCTGTGTGCTCGGTTCCTGTCCACCAGACCATGCACCAGAATTGACCTCGCATCAAACCCTGGCTCTCTTGGGTTGACTAGCATCCTCCGCTCCTCGCTTTATGGGCAACTATCACCATAATGCCGGGGCACATATGATCCGCCCCTCGGAGGGGGCGTCGGCACTCGATGGCGGTCATCACAGTCGAGCCGATGATCGTGCTGCTTGTGGTTCCGACCCAACTACTGTCCTTGGCGATGCCCACGTCCCTCACGCCGCAGAGGTGATCTTGTCCTGTGAGCTGACTGGACTGTGTCGGCCATCATAGATCTGCCATGAATTCGATTACGTGACTGAGACACTGCAGTGTTCTGCCCTCCTGCTGCCCGGAGCAACGCTCTGATCTGCATCAAACCACTGCCAGCCTTCAATTGGGACGGCCGAATAGACTTTGCTATATGGGCTGTAGCTGTAAGATTCTGAATCGGAGTGCGGTATACCTTTGGTTCAGGCGGGAATAGTTGTCGCTCCTGTCGACCGGACTCAGGGATTGTCATAGCCCTAGCTCAGCCCCTATAGTTTTTGCTTGATATTCATGTCATCATGTTTAAATTCATATGAAGGGCAAGAACCATGAAAATGCATTCAGTGAAGCAAAAATGTCCTAAAATAGTTTTCGTAATTTTGGAAAGAGCTATACATCAATCCAAAATTCTGGAACAAATTTATGGAATATTTTGGTACATTGAACTTAAATCATATTGTATTTGAATTTGGATCTATATTCTTAATATGTAGAATATATATTCAAATAACTTTGAAATATTCTATGTGCATCGGGAACAATCTAGTTAGCAACATAAAAATATTCAAAGGTTTATTGGCACTGTTTGGATTCTGTTTAGAAGTTGAAAACAGTGGCAAAAAAACAAAACAGAAAGAAAAATAGAAAAGGACAGAGAGAGAGAAGCCTAGCCACTTACCTGGCCGGCCCAGCTGGCTAGCCCAGCCCACCGGTAGCTTGCCAGTCGTCTTCAACCCCCGCCAACCGAAGCAGCTGCGTGCTGGACGCGCGCGCGTCGACGCCACCTCCTGCTTCGCGCTGTCCCGCGCGCCCCCATCCCTCTCCCCTCGCCAGGGAGATGCCCAGAGCTCTCTCTCCCTCTCCCCTCTCTCCTCTGGATGCCTCCCTCTCCCTAGCGCCCATCCCCAAGAGAATCGAGAGCCCCGCCTCGCCGCCGTTCGCTGCCAGCACGCTCCCCATCGTCCACTCGCCCAACTATCGTGTCCCTCGAGTCCGCCGAGCTCCTCCGCGTCGCCTCATCAGCAGAAAAGAACAGGGAAGCGCTGCAATGCCGGGTTCGCCATCATCTCCCACCTTCAGCCGCCGGATGCCGCCGCCCGATTCATCTCTGTAGTTCGTCCCCGAGCCTGACGAGACCTCCATACGACTCCCTGTGACCCCTCTCCCTTTCCCCTCATACCCCATGGTGGATTTGGTCCGATAGCTCGATTCCCGCCATCCCCGAGAGCTTCCGCCATCGTGTCTCATCGCTGTCGTGGCCTGAGCTCGATCTACTCACGTCCGAGCACGCGGTAGTGCTCGAGGAGCTCCCCTGGTGCTCCTGCGCCTCTCAACTTGCTCACTAGCGAGATGTAGCCCCGCGCCGCACCTTGCTGAACTCCGGCCGCCGCGGAAGCGGACACCGTCGATGATTTAGGTCGCCCCCGGTGACACCACTAGCCCAGCCGACGCGGACGAGGTCCAGCTCTCCAACGGTGCCGTCCGCGTGTCGAATGGCGCCCGGAGCCGTGTTTCCGAGCACCTCCACCGTCGCGGGACCTTGCCGGCGTGTGAACTCCGGCTAAACGCCGATTAGGACTAACCCAATGACCCACTGGGTCATAGGCAGGCGGGCCCATTGCCTTGTTAACTTTAGTTAAGTTTTTTATTAAACCTAATCAACCCCGCTGATACTAACATGTGGGGCCAGCCCCTGCTAATTACCTAGTATAGGTTTAACTAAAATAGGATTAGCCCTGAGTCACTAACAGGCGGGTCCCCCAGGCCAGGTTTGACCTGGACCAGCACTGTTGACCATCTGATGTCATAATGACGCAGTACTAACGCAATAAGCTATTTTCTGGGTTTAATTTAATCCAGGAAATTCCAGAAATTGTTTTAAACTTCTAAAAATCATATAAAATCAACTGTAGCTCAGAATGAAATAAATTATATATGAAAAATGATCAACAAAATCCAATCTATCTATCTGTACCATTTTCATGCATGTTAGAACAACTTATGGCTGTTGTTTAGGCCAAATCATATAAATGGCATTTAAATCCTCACATATGGAGTTTGAATTTGAACCTAGGGTTCAAACCACCTCCATTTAACATGTTGCTTGTTGCATTAGCTCAAAACACAGCATATTGACATGTCATGATCATGCATAATATTGTGCATTGCATTGATTGTGCTCTCCTTTTCTGTTGCCGGTATTTGTCCCCTCTTGATAGACGTGCTTCCGACGATGAGTTCGATGACACCGATGAAGAGCTATAATATCTTCAGAAGTGCCAGGCAAGCAAAACCCCCTTGTTCATTCCAATACAATCCCACTCTCTCGCTCCTGCTCTCTTTTACTGCATTAGGACAACAACGATTCAACCGTTACATGCTGTGGTAGTTGAACCCCTTTCCTCTGCATGACCTATCATTGCCACAGTAAATAGATGAAACCCACTAGCATGAGTAGGAATTGTTTGAGCCCTGTGTGCCTACTCATTCATGCTTGTTGTCATGCCTGCTACTGCTTAGAGTTGAGTCATGTATGATTCATCGCGAATGAATTGGAACATGGTGAACATGTCCTACCGTTGAGAGCTAAGTGTGTGAACACGATTTGGTAAAGGTAGCGGTGAGAGGCCATGTAGGAGTACATGGTGGGTTGTCTCATTGCAGCCATCTTCAGGAACTGAGTTCTGTGTTTGTGATCCATGAACAGTTACTACCAAACATTGGGTTCTGGTAACTCAGCCCCTCTTGGCTTAGTAATCAACTCGATCTCTGTCCAGGAGTTGCAACTAGTTTCTGGTGTTTGTAGGTAGTGTTAGTAGTCTACCAAGTGGCACCCGGTACAGGTGAGCTTGGGACAGACTAGGCACAGTGGCATGGTGTACCAAGTGGCACCCGGATGGTGGGCTTGGGAACCCTGCACACATCGTTTGGGCCGTGAGCGACACCCCGGCCGGATCTCCTTGCGGATGGAACCCGAATAGGCGATAAACCTGGACGTGAGACTTGTGTGGTTAGTCAGGTCGTGGCTAACTCCCTCACCAGGCTTCCGCTTGAAGGTTGTCGAGATACACGACATGTACATGGTGGTAAGTGGCGAGAGCATGTGTGAAGAAGTACACCCCTGCATGGTTATCATTATCTATTCGAATAGCTAGATTCCTCGGATATGGAAACTTGGACCCCTTGCGTAGTTCATAGACAAGTGAAAGTCGATACTCTAAAATGTGCAAGATAAGCGTGAGTGCTATGGATGGCCTTCTCGTAGGGAGACGGGAGCGGATCCATAGTGGTGTATTGATATGGTGAATATGTGGACTCATGTGCGCCACCCCAAAAGAGATACTCGCAGTCATAGTATAGGATAGCCACTGAGTCAAAGCTGGCTTGCTGCAGTCAAACTCCACCACCCCCTTTATTGATACCGATGCATATGTAGTTAGTTCTGATGTATGTCTTGTTGGGTACATTTGTACTCACGTTTGCTTATTTTATGTTTTGCAGAGAGACTTCAGTCTTGCTAGTAGTTCCATGTGGACTTCGACATTTAGCTTGATACCTCAGCTACGATCTTGTGCCCTCGGCAGGATCTGGTAGATAGTCAGGCTTCTCAGCCTTTTTCATTTCTAGAAGTCTGTACTCAGACATGTTAAGCTTCCGCATGTGCTTTGACTTGTATGCTCTGAATGTTGGGTCATGAGACCCATGTTTGTTTTATCTGGCTCTTCGGAGCCTAATGAATAAATACTTGAGTAGTAGAGTTATGTTGTGATGCCATGTTGTATTTACACATATCGAGCATATTGTGTGTATGATTGAAATGCTTGGTATGTGTGGGATCCGACAATCTAGTTGTTTATCCTTGGCAGCCTCTCTTATGGGGAAATGTAGTCTAGTTCTTCCATGAGCCATAGTAGTCCGCTACAGCCCGGTTCATCGGAGTCCTGCTAGCCCAGCACTACTGCTCAGGCCACTTGACTGGTCGGCATGTGTTTCACTTCGTTCTTGTGTCTGTTCCTTCGGGGAAATGTCACGCGGTGACATCCGGAGTCCTGCCTAGCCTGCTACAGCCTGGGTTCCCAGAGTCCTGTTAGCCTAGTGCTACAGCCCGGATTCACACGCTGCTGACCGACATGCTCGATGTGATTCATGTATGCTTGTCCCCATAGGTTGGTGCCGCTTTGGGTTCACGACTAGCCATGTTGGCCCGGGTTCTCTGTCATATGGATGCTAGCGACACTATCATATACATGAGCCAAAAGGCGCAAACGGTCCCGGGCCATGGTAAGGCGACACCCGTGGGAATACCGTGCGTGAGGCCGCAAAGTGATATGTGGTGTTACTGGCTAGATCGATGTGACTTGGAATCGGGGTCCTGACAGCTTTGGTATCAGAGCCTGACTGCCTGTAGGATTACCAAGCCTAACCGGTCGAAGTTGTGCCTAGAAATGCTTTAGTTATATAAGGGAATTGATTGTGGAAGGGAACGTAAGGCTCTTTTTACTCCTTTACCTTATGTCCTTCTGATCTGAGTCATCCTCTCTCTTCTATGGGGGTTAAGAACTAGGCTTCTCTTCTATCTCTCAGGATGATGTGTTACTAAACCGTAGTTGCCTAGGATTGTTGAGTTCAAGTCTTAGTTCAGCTTCTACTACTTCCGTATGTTCATAGCTGGCCTCAGAACCTTGTTACTGTGATTTTGGGTGGCTATGCCATCATTTTGCAGGATGACTCAAATATCTTTGAGCAATTACAAACGTTATGCTATCCGGGTCATCCCAGGTTTCTAAACAATCTGATGCATTTGCAAATCCTTTCTTTCCATTCCCGATGTCCTTTTTGTCAGAATAAGCACACTAATCAATGAGTTGAGGTACTCTGTTGTCTTGACATATATGTTCGAGCTATTATTATGACACTAGGGTATCTTAGAGATAGTAATCTAGACATGTTTGGTGTTCCCTGTGTGATGATTCTGGCCACCATTCTTGATAGCATCTCACGATGTTATTTGGTTAGTAGGTATTCTATTTCCGGGTCCTTGGACCCAAGATTCACCCTACTTACCTCATGTTGATAGTGTTTGCTCGTTCCTTTAGGATATTAGTAACCTTTGCGATAGTCCTCGAGGTCCGTGGTATTTCCTTCTTCCAGATACCATGAACGAATACGGCAGAAGTTATTTGAACCAAATGATCACAATTAGAGTACTCTTGAGGAGTTATCCATTCATAATTGTGACTTTGCCAGTCCTACCTCTCTGCATGGGTTATCCGGAAGAAACATGTTGAACTTGGTTCGACATACTAATCTATGCATCCACAACTCAGAAAGCTATATGTTCCTTTGAGTTGTCCCCCTTCAGTTATATTCCGACCTTCATCTATCAATTGATAGTCAAGAGTATGTGAGCATTCGTTCATCGGTGCCTATCACTCTTGTGGTCCGTCAAGCCATTCTATTCCAGAATGACTAGGAGATACAAACTCCAGTACCTCATCCATATCTAGGAGTTGGTCAAAGTAGTTGTATTCCACCGATCAAAATGTCAATCCTGTTTTTGTTCTGTTCTACCTTGGAGTATTACCATCTTTATATCAAGAATGTCATGGGAATTGCACACCATCTCAAGAATTCTTGGTACAGTAATACTTCTCGCCATCATTATTCATTCCTCGGTCTTTGTGTTGTTGTGACCGGAATGCCGACAAGTGAACCGTGATGTGTGAAATCAATATTCCTAGCAACTCCGTTACTTGGTAGTTAATGGACAATACTCTCATTCTTAGCGTGCTGGTTATTGAGTCATCATCCTAAGAATGATCGTGCTACCTAGTCCTTATTTGTGGTGCACTCTTCGATCAATGAGTTAGGATTGTGTCAATCCCTCACCCTTTTGATCATATCATCTTGCCTCGAAAGCAAGATTGCTCCCGAGCTTAATAACATTTCGGTGGTTCATGATTTTCTGGATATCTTCACAGAAGTATCACCAGGTCGTCCCCTGGCCGATATGTTGAGTTCGTGATCAAGTTGGTTTTCCAATAAACCACCTATTCTCCAAGATTCTGTGTTGGATACCCGTGAACTAGTTCAATAAGCTAAACAATAACTTGGAGAGTTGGAAGATGAAAGCTTGTCCCACTTAGTTCATTTTCAAAGGGATATCCTTGTGTTCGTGTGTGTGTTGATGAGAGACGACATCTTCATCGATTGTTCCTCGTGATTGGTTGTTGAATCTACCGTCTTGTCCAAACCTTGATTTGAGTGTGGGCTATTGTCAAATCAGGTTAGAACCAATGATATTCATAATGTTGTCTTACTCGTGGTTGACTCCTCGAGCATACACCATTACATCTTTTGGTCTAACCAATACTATCTCATTGTTCACTCGCCCAACTACCGTGTCCCTCGACTCCGCCAAGCTCCTCCGCGTCGCCTCATCAGCAGAAACGAACAGGGAAGCGCTGCAATGCCGGGTTCGCCATCATCTCCCACCTTCAGCCGCCGGATGCCGTCGCCCGATTCATCGTCTGTAGTTCGTCCCCGAGCCTGACGAGACCTCCATACGACTCCCTGTGAGCCCCTCACCCTTTCCCCTCATACCCCGTGGTGGATTTGGTCCGATAGCTCGATTCCCGCCATCGCCGAGAGCTTCCGCCATCGTGTCTCATCGCCGTCGTGGCCTGAGCTCGATCTACTCACGTCTGAGCACGCGGTAGTGCTCGAGGAGCTCCCCTGGTGCTCCTGCACCTCTCAACTTGCTCGCTAGCGAGTTGTAGCCCCGCGTTGCACCTTGCCGAACTCCGGCCTCCGCGGAAGCGGACACCACCGACGATTTAGGTCGCCCCCAGCGACACCACTAGCCCAGCCGACGCGGACGACGTCCAGCTCTCCAACGGTGCCGTCCGCGTGTCGAATGGCGCCCGGAGCCGTGTTTCCGAGCACCTCCACCGTCGCGGGACCTCGCCGGCGTGTGAACTCCGGCTAAATGCCGATTAGGACTAACCCAATGACCCCCTGGGTCATAGGCAGGCGGGCCCATTGCCTTGTTAACTTTAGTTAAGTTTTTTATTAAACCTAATCAACCCCGCTGATACTGACATGTGGGGCCAGCCCCTGCTAATTACCTAGTATAGGTTCAACTAAAATAGGATTAGCCCTGAGTCACTAACGGGCGGGTCCCCCAGGTCAGGTTTGACCTGGACCAGCACTGTTGACCATCTGACATCATAATGACGCAGTGCTGACGCAATAAGCTATTTTCTGGGTTTAATCTATTATTATGACACTAGGGTATCTTAGAGATAGTAATCTAGACATGTTTGGTGTTCCCTGTGTGATGATTCTGGCCACCATTCTCGATAGCATCTCGTGATGTTATTTGGTTAGTAGGTATTCTATTTCTGGGTCCTTGGACCCAAGATTCACCCTACTTACCTCATGTTGATAGTGTTTGCTCGTTCCTTTAGGATATTAGTAACCTTTGCGATAGTCCTCGAGGTTCGTGGTATTTCCTTCTTCCAGATACCATGAACGAATACGGCAGAAGTTATTTGAACCAAATGATCACAATCAGAGTACTCTTGAGGAGTTCTCCATTCATAATTGTGTCTCTGCCAGTCCTACCTCTCTGCATGGGTTATCCGGAAGAAACATGTTGAACTTGGTTCGACATACTAATCTATGCATCCACAACTCAGAAAGCTATATGTTCCTTTGAGTTGTCCCCCTTCAGTTATATTCCGACCTTCATCTATCAATTGATAGTCAAGAGTATGTGAGCATTCGTTCATCGGTGCCTATCACTCTTGTGGCCCGTCAAGCCATTCTATTCCAGAATGACTAGGAGAAACAAACTCCAGTACCTCATCCATATCTAGGAGTGGGTCAAAGTAGTTGTATTCCACAGATCAAAATGTCAATCCTGTTTTTGTTCTGTTCTACCTTGGAGTATTACCATCTTTATATCAAGAATGTCATGGGAATTTCACACCATCTCATGAATTCTTGGTACAGTAATACTTCTCGCCATCATTATTCATTCCTCGGTCTTTATGTTGTTGTGACCGGAATGCCGACAAGTGAACCGTGATGTGTGAAATCAATATTCCTAGCAACTCCGTTACTTGGTAGTTAATGGACAATACTCTCATTCTTAGCGTGCTGGTTATTGAGTCATCATCCTAAGAATGATCATGCTACCTAGTCCTTATTTGTGGTGCACTCTTCGATCAATGAGTTAGGATTGTGTCAATCCCTCACCCTTTTGATCATATCATCTTGCCTCGAAAGCAAGATTGCTCCCGAGCTTAATAACATTTCGGTGGTTCATGATTTTCTGGATATCTTCACAGAAGTATCACCAGGTCGTCCCCTGGCCGATATGTTGAGTTCGTGATCAAGTTGGTTTTCCAATAAACCACCTATTCTCCAAGATTCTGTGTTGGATACCCGTGAACTAGTTCAATAAGCTAAACAATAACCTGGAGAGTTGGAAGATGAAAGCTTGTCCCACTTAGTTCATTTTCAAAGGGATATCCTTGTGTTCGTGTGTGTGTTGATGAGAGACGACATCTTCATCGATTGTTCCTCGTGATTGGTTGTTGAATCTACCGTCTTGTCCAAACCTTGATTTGAGTGTGGGCTATTGTCAAATCAGGTTAGAACCAATGATATTCATAATGTTGTCTTACTCGTGGTTGACTCCTCGAGCATACACCATTACATCTTTTGGTCTAACCAATACTATCTCATTGTTCACTCGCCCAACTACCGTGTCCCTCGACTCCGCCAAGCTCCTCCGCGTCGCCTCATCAGCAGAAACGAACAGGGAAGCGCTGCAATGCCGGGTTCGCCATCATCTCCCACCTTCAGCCGCCGGATGCCGTCGCCCGATTCATCGTCTGTAGTTCGTCCCCGAGCCTGACGAGACCTCCATACGACTCCCTGTGAGCCCCTCTCCCTTTCCCCTCATACCCCGTGGTGGATTTGGTCCGATAGCTTGATTCCCGCCATCGCCGAGAGCTTCCGCCATCGTGTCTCATCGCCATCGTGGCCTGAGCTCGATCTACTCACGTCTGAGCACGCGGTAGTGCTCGAGGAGCTCCCCTGGTGCTCCTGCGCCTCTCAACTTGCTCGCTAGCGAGCTGTAGCCCCGCGCTGCACCTTGCCGAACTCCGGCCTCCGCGGAAGCGGACACCACCGACGATTTAGGTCGCCCCCAGCGACACCACTAGCCCAGCCGACGCGGACGACGTCCAGCTCTCCAACGGTGCCGTCCGCGTGTCGAATGGCGCCCGGAGCCGTGTTTCCGAGCACCTCCACCGTCGCGGGACCTCGCCGGCGTGTGAACTCCGGCTAAATGCCGATTAGGACTAACCCAATTACCCCCTGGGTCATAGGCAGGCGGGCCCATTGCCTTGTTAACTTTAGTTAAGTTTTTTATTAAACCTAATCAACCCCGCTGATACTGACATGTGGGGCCAGCCCCTGCTAATTACCTAGTATAGGTTCAACTAAAATAGGATTAGCCCTGAGTCACTAACGGGCGGGTCCCCCAGGTCAGGTTTGACCTGGACCAGCACTGTTGACCATCTGACATCATAATGACGCAGTGCTGACGCAATAAGCTATTTTCTGGGTTTAATCTATTATTATGACACTAGGGTATCTTAGAGATAGTAATCTAGACATGTTTGGTGTTCCCTGTGTGATGATTCTGGCCACCATTCTTGATAGCATCTCACGATGTTATTTGGTTAGTAGGTATTCTATTTCTGGGTCCTTGGACCCAAGATTCACCCTACTTACCTCATGTTGATAGTGTTTGCTCGTTCCTTTAGGATATTAGTAACCTTTGCGATAGTCCTCGAGGTTCGTGGTATTTCCTTCTTCCAGATACCATGAACGAATACGGCAGAAGTTATTTGAACCAAATGACCACAATCAGAGTACTCTTGAGGAGTTCTCCATTCATAATTGTGACTCTGCCAGTCCTACCTCTCTGCATGGGTTATCCGGAAGAAACATGTTGAACTTGGTTCGACATACTAATCTATGCATCCACAACTCAGAAAGCTATATGTTCCTTTGAGTTGTCCCCCTTCAGTTATATTCCGACCTTCATCTATCAATTGATAGTCAAGAGTATGTGAGCATTCGTTCATCGGTGCCTATCACTCTTGTGGCCCGTCAAGCCATTCTATTCCAGAATGACTAGGAGAAACAAACTCCAGTACCTCATCCATATCTAGGAGTGGGTCAAAGTAGTTGTATTCCACAGATCAAAATGCCAATCCTGTTTTTGTTCTGTTCTACCTTGGAGTATTACCATCTTTATATCAAGAATGTCATGGGAATTTCACACCATCTCATGAATTCTTGGTACAGTAATACTTCTCGCCATCATTATTCATTCCTCGGTCTTTATGTTGTTGTGACCGGAATGCCGACAAGTGAACCGTGATGTGTGAAATCAATATTCCTAGCAACTCCGTTACTTGGTAGTTAATGGACAATACTCTCATTCTTAGCGTGCTGGTTATTGAGTCATCATCCTAAGAATGATCGTGCTACCTAGTCCTTATTTGTGGTGCACTCTTCGATCAATTAGTTAGGATTGTGTCAATCCCTCACCCTTTTGATCATATCATCTTGCCTCAAAAGCAAGATTGCTCCCAAGCTTAATAACATTTCGGTGGTTCATGATTTTCTGGATATCTTCACAGAAGTATCACCAGGTCGTCCCCTGGCCGATATGTTGAGTTTGTGATCAAGTTGGTTTTCCAATAAACCACCTATTCTCCAAGATTTTGTGTTGGATACGCGTGAACTAGTTCAATAAGCTAAACAATAACTTGGAGAGTTGGAAGATGAAAGCTTGTCCCACTTAGTTCATTTTCAAAGGGATATCCTTGTGTTCGTGTGTGTGTTGATGAGAGACGACATCTTCATTGATTGTTCCTCGTGATCGGTTGTTGAATCTACCATCTTGTCCAAACCTTGATTTGAGTGTGGGCTATTGTCAAATCAAGTTAGAACCAATGATATTCATAATGTTGCCTTACTCGTGGTTGACTCCTCGAGCATACACCATTACATCTTCTGGTCTGACCAATACTATCTCATTGTTCACATAATGGTGGAAGTCCAGTGATATGGAAATTCTGATGAGTCGCTGTTGAGCCCATCAGCAACATTTTGTCTCCTCCATGATTTGTGTTGAACATGCAGCTAGTGTTGGAAACTTGTGTAAGCATTTTCTTCATGCCCCGTTCATGAAGTATATGTTTGGATGAAAGAAGTGACCTCCTTTGATTCACGTGCATTTGATGTAAGCTGCCGCCGTGAATTCAAGAAAGTTTGTTTTGTTTCCTTTGGAATCATCCCAAATCAGTCATGCATACGTGCTAAGTATTCTATGGTTTGGTAGATTAATTGCCTCCACTCCATATGTGTTCCTAGCACGCCAAGCCACTGACTAATTTTCTCAAGGAGAAGGGGTCCCTTCATAAGAGCTAATCCGGACTTATGAAAAGACTTCGATATCCTCGATGATGGTTCCCCACCTGAACTCGGTAGTGTTTTGTTGTAGGACTTCTACGTGATCATGCTTGTCTTGGACATCATGTTCACATGTATGTAGCAGAATCAGCTCATGTTTTGGAGCTTGCTATCGTAGTTCATTTCCTGAGAATCTCGCAACATCATTTCATCGGTTTGTGTTGCAAAATTTCTTTTCTAGACATGCTGTCTGAAATGTTCCGTTACCAACCAGATCTGAATCTCAGGCAGATATGATGGTTGAAGCCATTCCAAGATCTATGAAGTAGGTCCCGACAAGATTGTTGTTCTGGCCGACACACCTAGCCAGAAAATCTATCATTGTAGTATCTCGATTGAGAAATTTTTTCCATCTTCTCCATGAGGACTTCGTGCGACTTATTGTAGAAGTTGCTCCCCAGGAATTCATGTGCTCCCAGTTCCTTCAATTATGCTATAATCATTCAAACAGTGGAATCATTTTCTACTGTTGAGCTTCAACCCAGTTACTAGAATCATTCCCAGCGTCTGCATTTTGTTCCCAGCCTGCACCCGCCGTGGTGCCTTCCTACCATGGGTCCCATCCATTCCCGATGATAAGCAAAATCATCCCTTGCATTGTCTTCAACAAGGTAGTCCACATCATCCATTCTAGTCCGAGTATACCATCCCTTAGTACTCCGCCAAACGATTGTTGTGATTGCCTTAGGCTGGTATAAAGAGTTTCAATGATCTCAGAATCAAAAGTAATTCTTTTTGCCACTTAAGGGAATGTTTCTGCGAGTCATCTTCCTTAAGATGTATCGTTATGATATCATGGCAACTCAACTCCTTGCTACGTCATTATTGAGCGTGGAATTGTTTCCTACCAAATCGAGCCACCACCTTCTATTTCCTATCACCCCGATGAGTGTCTCGTGTCTTAGCTCAAGAGATATTCCTACATCTCATTCTGTGAGTTGATCCTGAGTTGTTCGATCTTCAAGAAGATCGATCCTTCTAGAGTTTCCCTTTCTCCTTCGTGTCGTGTTGGACAAAGATCTCGAAGGCCAACACGCCAAGATAAATATGATGCAATGGATCAATATATTAGAGAAGAGCAGTTGGATCATGAAGATTGCATTAGATTTGTGTCCCACTGTCTTCTTACCTCACGTCTTGAATCTTAGGACGAGATTCTTGTTTAGTGGGGGTGAGTTGTCATAGCCCTAGCTCAGCCCCTGTAGTCTTTGCTTGATATTCATGTCATCATGTTTAAATTCATATGAAACTTGAATTGAGGAAAGTGGAAGCCTCAAAATTTTAAATAAAGGGTAAGAACCCTGAAAATGCATTCAGTGAAGCAAAAATGTCCTAAAAATAGTTTTGGTAATTTTGGAAAGAGCTATACATCAATCCAAAATTCTGGAACAATTTTATGGAATATTTTGGGACATTGAATTTAAATCATATTGTATTTGAATTTGTATCTATATTCTTAATATATAGAATATATATTCAAATAACTTTGAAATATTTTATTTGCATTGGGAACAATCCAGTTAGCAACATAAAAATACTCAAAGGTTTATTGGCACTATTTGGATTCTGTTTTGAAGTTGAAAACAGTGGCAAAAAACAAAACAGAAAGAAAAATAGAAAAGGATAGAGAGAGAGAGAGAGAGAAGCCCAACCACTTACCTGGCCGGCCCAGCTGGCTGGCCCAGCCCACCAGTAGCTTGCCAGTCGTCTTCAACCCCCGCCGACCGAAGCAGCTCCGTGCTAGAAGCGCGTGCGTCGATGCCACCTCCTGCTTCGCGTTGTCCCGCGCGCCCCCATCCCTCTCCCCTCGCCAGGGAGATGCCCAGATCTCTCTCTCCCTCTCCCCTCTCTCCTCTAGACGCCTCCCTCTCCCTAGCGCACATCCCCAAGAGAACTGAGAGCCCCACCTCGCCGCCGTTTGCTGCGAGCGCGCTCCCCATCGTCCACTCGCCCAACTACCGTGCCCCTCGACTCCGCCGAGCTCCTCCGCGTCGCCTCATCAGCGGAAACGAACAGGGAAGCGCTGCAATGCCGGGTTCCCCATCATCTCCCACCTTCAGCCGCCGGATGCCGACGTCCGATTCATCGTCTGTAGTTCGTCCCTGAGCCTGACGAGACCTCCATACGACTCCCTGTGAGCCCCTCTCCCTTTCCCCTCATACCCCGTGGTGGATTTGGTCCGCTAGCTTGATTCCCACCATCGCCGAGAGCTTCCGCCGTCGTGTCTCATTGCCGCCGTGGCCTGAGCTCGATCTGCTCACGTCTGAGCACGCGGTAGTTTTCCAGGAGCTCCCATGGTGCTCCTGCGCTGCTCAACCTGCTCGCTAGCGAGCTGTAGCCCCGCGCCGCACCTAGCCGAACTCCGGCCGCCGCGGAAGCGGACACCACCGACGATTTAGGTCACCCCCGGTGACACCACTAGCCCAGCTGACGCGGACGAGGTCCAGCTCTCCAACGCCGCCGTCCGCGCGTCGAATGGCGCCCGGAGCCGTGTTTCCGAGCACCTCCACCGTCGCGGGACCTCGGTGGCGTGTTAACTCCGGCTAAACACCGATTAGGACTAACCCAATGACCCCCTGGGTAACAGGCAGGCGGGCCCAGGGCCCTGTTAACTTTAGTTAAGTTTTTTTATTAAACCTAATCAACCCCGCTGATACTGATATGTGGGGCCAGCCCCTGCTAATTACCTAGTATAGGTTTAACTAAAATAGGATTAGCCCTGCGTCACTAACAGGCGGGTCCCCCAGGTCAGGTTTGACCTAGACCAGCACTGTTGACCATCTGACGTCATAATGACGCAGTGTTGACGCAATAAGCTATTTTCTAGGTTTAATTTAATCCAGTTCCAGAAAATGTTTTAAACTTCTAAAAATCATATAAAATCAACAGTAGCTCAGAATGAAATAAATTATATATAAAAAATGATCAAAAAAAATCCAATCTATCCATCTGTACCATTTTCATGCATGTTAGAGCAACTTATGGATGCTGTTTAGGCCAAATCATATAAATGGCATTTAAATCCTCACATATGGAGTTTGAATTTGAACCTAGGGTTCAAACCACCTCCATTTAACATGTTGCTAGTTGCATTAGCTCAAAACACAGCATATTGACATGTCATGATCATGCATCATATTGTGCATTGCATTGATTGTCCTCTCCTTCTCTGTTGCCGGTATTTGCCCCCTCTCAATAGACGTGCTTACGACGATGAGTTCGATGACACCGATGAAGAGCTATAATATCTTCAGAAGTGCCAGGCAAGCAAAAGCCCCTTGTTCATTCCAATACAATCCCACTCTCTCGCTCCTGCTCTCTCTTACTGCATTAGGACAACAACGATTCAACTGTTACATGCTGCGGTAGTTGAACCCCTTCCCTCTGCATGACCTATCATTGCCACAATAAATATATGAAAACCACTAGCATGAGTAGGAATTGTTTGAGCCCTTATGTGCCTACTCATTCATGCTTGTTGTCATGCTTGCTACTGCTTAGAGTTGAGTCCGGTCTGATTCATCGGGAATGAATTAGAACATGGTGAACATGTCCTACCGTTGAGAGCTAAGTGTGTGAACACGATTTGGTAAAGGTAGCGGTGAGAGGCCATGTAGGAGTACATGCTGGGTTGTCTCATTGCAGCCGTCCTCAGGAACTGAGTTCTGTGTTTGTGATCCATGAACAGTTACTTCCACACATTGGGTTCTGGTAACTCGGCCCCTCTCGGCTTATTAATCAACTCGATCTCTGTCCAGGAGTTGCAACTAGTTTCTGGTGTTTGTAGGTAGTGTTAGTAGTCTACCAAGTGGCACCCGGTACAGGTGAGCTTGGGACAGACTAGGCGCAGTGGCACGGTGTACCAAGTGGCACCCGGATGGTAGGCTTGGGAACCCTGCACACATCGTTTGGGGCCGTGAGCGACACCCCGGCCGGATCTCCTTGCAGATGGAACCCGAATAGGCGATAAACCTGGACGAGAGACTTGTGTGGTTAGTCAGGTCATGGCCGACTCCCTCACCAGGCTTCCGCTTGAAGGTTGCCGAGATACACGACGTGTACATGGTGGTAAGTGGCGAGAGCGTGTGTGAAGAAGTACACCCCTGCAGGGTTATCATTATCTATTCGAATAGCCGGATTCCTCGGATATGGAAACATGGACCCCTTGCATAGTTAATAGACAAGTGAAAGTGGATACTCTAAAATGTGCAAGATAAGCATGAGTGCTATGGATGGCCTTCTCGTAGGGACACGGGAGAGGATCCATAGTGGTGTATTGATATGGTGAATATGTGGACTCGTGTGCGCCACCCCAAAAGAGTTACTCGCAGTCGTAGTATAGGATAGCCACTGAGTCAAAGCTGGCTGGCTGCAGTCAAACTCTACCACCCCCTTTATTGATACCGATGCATATGTAGTTAGTTCTGATGTAAGTCTTGTTGGGTACATTTATACTCACGTTTGCTTATTTTATGTTTTGCAGAGAGACTTCAGTCTCGCTAGTAGTTCCATGTGGACTTCGACGTTTAGCTTGATAACTTAGCTACGATCTTGTGCCCTCGGCAGGATCTGGTAGATAGTCAGGCTTCTCAGCCTTTTTCATTTGTAGAAGTCTGTACTCAGACATGTTAAGCTTCCGCATGTGCTTTGACTTGTATGCTCTGAATGTTGGGTCATGAGACCCATGTTTGTTTTATCTGGCTCTTCGGAGCCTAATGAATAACTACTTGAGTCATAGAGTTATGTTGTGATGCCATGTTGTATTTACACATATCGAGCATATTGTGTGTATGATTGAAATGCTTGGTATGTGTGGGATCTGACAATCTAGTTGTTTATCCTTGGCAGCCTCTCTTATGGGGAAATGTAGTCTAGTTCTTCCATGAGCCATAGTAGTCCGCTACAGCCCGGTTCACCGGAGTCCTGCTAGCCCAGCACTACTGCTCAGGACACTTGACTGGCCGGCATGTGTTTCACTTTGTTCCTGTGTTTGTTCCTCCGGGGAAATGTCACGCGGTGACATCCGGAGTCCTGCCTCGCCTGCTATAGCCCGGGTTCCCGGAGTCCTGTTAGCCCAGTGCTACAGCCCGGATTCACACGCTGCTGAGTGACATGCTCAATGTGATTCATGTATGCCTGTCACCATAGGTTGGTGCCGCTTTGGGTTCACGAGTAGCCATGTCGGCCTGGGTTCTCTGTCATATGGATGCTAGCGACACTATCATATATGTGAGCCAAAAGGCGCAAACGGTCCCGGGCCATGCTAAGGCGACACCCGTGGGAATACCGTGCGTGAGGCCGCAAAGTGATATGAGGTGTTACTTGGAATCAGGGTCCTGACAGGGATCTGCCACCGAGCACATCCGTTGAGTGCATGCTGAAGGTTCTCCAGCCGAGGGCACTCAGCCAAAGTGGCCAGGCGCACTATCTCCAAGGCTCGAGCCTCGGAGGTCTCTCCAACAATGGGCATGTGGAGCTTCTCCATGTTGCGGCAGTAAAGTTCTTCCCTCTGCTGAGAAGAGAGGGTTTCGGGGTGGTACTCCTCATGAACGCTGACGGGTCACCACCGCCATTGCCTCCACCGTTGTGAAGCATGCCAGGCGGGCTACGTGGCGTGTCGACCATCAAGACTTCCGCCGCAGGGTCGCTGCTATCGCACTCGGATTGGGTCTCGACGGAGCCAGTCGAACAGGCCGTAGAGACATTCGTTGGGATCGATTGCCGCAACTTGAGGGGTGGCCGACTGACGAGCCACCGCATGCTTCACCCACCGCTGAAGCCGCGACTGACTGGATCGCTTGCGACGGTGAACAGCGGGGAGCGAAGACACCGCGGGAGCCGACCGATACTGAGTCGATGGCTGCCGCAGAAGGACGCCACGGGCACACGCCCGAAAGTGGGTTGCTCCATCGACGGGGAGTGCCTCGAAGTCGAGGGGAGCTTCTTGAAGCCAAGACGGCAACGAAAACGAGCGCGCCAAGACGGATCTCGCGGCCCTGAGCCAAACCTTCGCTAGAAACCATGGCGGAAAAATCGCAACCTCACCGGAAGTCGCTAAGACACCTTCCCCAAGGTGGGTGCCAATTGTCATGGTTCAAAGTATGACAGCAGAATGGGGGGTAGGTATGAGGAGGCAAGATCCTAGCTACGGTGAAGTTGTGCATGCAAGATTTATGAGTTCAGGCCCTTCTCAGAGGAAGTAACAACCCTACGTCTCGGTGCCTGGAGGCTGGTTGATTGGATTATGCGTGAAGTTACAGGGGGTGTGAACCCTTGTCTCAGAGGAGGGGCTGGCTTATATAGTGTGTGCCAGGACCACAGCCATCCCCCGTTACATAAGGTTCAATGTACATAAAGAGGGGACGTTACTGGTAACGTCAGTATTAAAGTCATATAAATGATCATTAAGACTACGGAGTGAACGCCTGACCGTTGCCATCCAGAGTGACCTTAGATCTTCTGTACTCTGAGTGCTTTCTGATATGGTCGAATGATTATATCCTGGTCGAAATAAATTGGGTTGTCCGAGTGGAACTCATGGTCGAGTGAGTTGCATCCTGAGGTGATTTCAGTCAGTACAATTTGTTGTCCTTTGAATGTCTTTGACTGTAGGGCAGTGTCCTTGGACGGGTGTCTAGATCGGGTCTATTACCCTACCCTAGGTACATGTCATCGTCACCGGGCGCGTCATCGTGCCGAGGAGGTGAACGAAGACGGTTACTTCGCGAGGAAGGTCATAGGCGTTGGGCGCCTCATCACTGCATGGAGGTGGGCCGATAAGGTCCAGCGTGCCACCGACAAGGAGCTCCGGTGGGCGCCCAACGAAATGGCAAGATCAGCCGCGCGCGTCGCCAGCAAGAGGCAGATCGGTACGTCAAGTGCTGCGAGGCGGAGGAGGCAGAGTACTGCCTCCGCATTGGGACGACGCCGTGCACCATGGAGCTGCTGGCGAGGGGCTGCCGAAATACTGGCCCCAGGAGGGATTATTAGTTTTAGTATTGTTCATTTTCAATTTTATGCATTGTACATACTAGTTAAGTATCATCACGTATATGTGATGATATTATGAATTATGTGATGAACTCATGAACATTTAATATATATATATATATATATATATATTATGAATTCCATTTTCTATATGTTTTCGTATACTAATTTGAATCTAGTTGTTATCATCCACATATACAAAATGGAAAGCGTATATACACACATTGAAATAGAACATATAAGAATGGAAAACAAAGTACACACATTGAAACAGAGCAATAAACAGAGCAATACTATGATTGTTGTGAATTCAAAGCTATCCACGTTGAAACAACTTTTCAAAATAAAACGCCTCCATGAGACCATGACCCGCAGCACTTGCCTACGGTAGCTCTTGGCTCTGCCTGAACTCGTGCAGGCATTCGTCCAAGCGGTCGACACGCTCGCGGTACATCTGGAGCGTGATCTCGAGCTCCAAGTTGTCTATTTCATCAGATATCACCAGCTCGAGGATGCGACGGCCATGTTCCTCTACTGCGCCCAGGTGGACACTTGGGCCAAGGAGGCGGTCGAGCCTACGACCCAGCGCGTTGGCATCCAGCGGGCCGCGGACAAGGCGAACGGTGGCACCCATGCGAACGGTGCGGTGGGTGTCCGGTGCAAGTACGGCGCGGACGGCCTCTTGTGCAACTACGGTGCTGAGGGCCTCTGCCCACTCCTGATGAGGAATGGGGGTACTGACCGGACGTGTACCCAGCTATGCCGCCGTGTCGACAGCAGGCAAGTGCCGATGGATCCGCTCTTGCTGTGCGGCGTGCCGCGCCTCTCGCTTTGCGGCACTCCAATGGCCTCCCTGTTCGGCGAGCCACAAT
Source organism: Triticum dicoccoides (assembly GCF_002162155.2). Classification (NCBI taxonomy): domain Eukaryota; kingdom Viridiplantae; phylum Streptophyta; class Magnoliopsida; order Poales; family Poaceae; genus Triticum; species Triticum dicoccoides. The sequence goes on from NC_041388.1 coordinate 215,110,099, forward strand.
CGATCGGCACGGACGCGCCTGGCTTGCTCTGCGGCGCGCCATCGATCATGTTGTGCGGCGAGCTGCAGCCTGTCGGCGCTGACATGCCTATCTTGATCTGCGGTGCCATGCGCCAAAGGTCTGCTCAACCCTGGCGATGACGCGCAACACGACATTGTCCATCGCGTTGCCGGGGAGCGCCTCGGCCTCGGCGGGGCATGGCGCCTGCTTGTTTTCCTCATCGACGAGGTTGATGGCAGAGACGACGCTTTGGTGGGTTGGCATGGTTGGAAAAGGTGGACGTGCTTCAGGCTACGCTTGTCGCGTCCGTGCGTTGTGCGCCGCCTATGCGCAATATCGTTGGGTGGCGGGAAACATGTGAGGAAATGGCAGGAAATAGTGGCGTGTTCATAAAACGCCATCAATTAATGGAAACTTGGCATAGAAGGAACATCGAGCTAGCATAAGAAGGAGATGATGATCGGATGAACACGGACCACACTAACCATTTATGTTATTATCGCTATTCGCACACATTTCCGATTACAGACCTGTTTGCGGCGTATCACAAACATCTTGTTATATTGAACCATTTTTGTTCTCTTACCTCAATGCAAACAGTTCATCCGAGTGAACTGCATGACGTATATCGCATGCACCTTCATCTGGCTTCCCATTTCTTTTGTTCCTCCTCATCGCAAACGGTTAACTGAGCTGAACCGTATGCCCTGCATCGCACATGCAACTAAAATCTGAACCATGTTTTATGCATCCTCCATTGCAAACATTTTGCACCTTTTTGACGGTTTTTACACCACCGTTTGCAATTATGGCATCACACACAGTTTCGTCGAAGGGTCTCTAGTCATAGTGTCGCGTTAGCAGCATCCTGAAGTAGTGATGATCCAATCATATTCATTCTCAACACAAACACCAAATAACATTTATTTTAGATTCAACAGTAATCCCGAAGGTAAAAGGAGTGTGCGATGGTGATCTTATCAACATTGGAATCACTTCCAACACACATCGTCACCTCACCCTCAACTAGTATCTGTTCATTTTGCAACTCCAGTTACAAATCATTGCAACTTAACCAGTATCAAATACCACGGGGCTACTATGAACACTAGTAAATTACACATCAATAACATGTATATCAAATATACCTTTGTTCACTTTGCCATCCTTCTTATGCGCCAAGTATTTGGGGTAGTTCCACATCCAGTGACCATTTCTTTTGCAGTAGAAGCACTCAGTTTCAGGCTTGGGTCTAGCTTTAGGCTTCTTCACGGGAGTGACAACATGCTTGTCATTCTTGAAGTTTCCTTTATTTCCCTTGCCCTTTCTCTTGAAACTAGTGGCCTTGTTAACCATCAACACTTGATGCTATTTCTTGATTTCTACCTTCGCTAATTTCAGCATCGCGAAGAGCTTGGGAATTGTTTTCATCATCCCTTGCATATTATAGTTCATCAAGAAGTTCTAGTAACTTGGTGATAGTTATTAGAGAACTCTGTCAATCACTATCTTATCTGGAAGATTAACTCCCACTTGATTCAAGCGATTGTAGTACCCATACATTCTAAGCACATGTTCATTAGCTGAGCTATTCTCCTCCATCTTGTAGGCAAAGTACTTGTCAGAGGTCTCATACCTATTAACATGGGCAAGAGTCTAAAATATCGTTTTTAGCTCTTGGAACATTTCATATGCTCCATGGCATTCAAAACATTTTTGAAATCCCGGTTCTAAGCCGTAAAACATGGAGCACTAAACTATCATGTAGTTAACATACCGAGCTTTGTCAAATGTTCATAACGTCTGCATCTTGCTCCTGCAATAGGTCTCTCACCTAGCGGTGCATCAAGGACATAATTCTTCTATGCAGCAATGAGGATAATCCACAGATCACGGACCCAGTCTGTCGCGGGATATCCACGGCCACCTATGGGACCGGGTGGCCCCTTGCTGGTTCGGCAGGGGGACGTCGCATTGCGCAAAGAGCACACCAGTGTATGGCAGCGCGACAGAGAGCACACAAGCAATTTACCCAAGTTCTGGCCGCTGCCAGGCGTAAGACCCTACTCCTGCTTTGGTGGATTGATGGTGGAATGAACGTGGTGGTGCATAGTACACTTGCCCGACAGGGTTTGCCTTAGGGCCGCAACGACTACACGCGTATGGTGGCTTGGGTTTATCAACTTTCCAACCCCTCCTACAAGTGCCATAGCCCTCCTTTTATAGATCAAGGGGTCACCACAATGGCCAAGTAATCATTATGCACGGATATGATAGTAAACAATGTTATCATACCTAACTCTGCGGGCTGACAGGTTGCATTAAATGCACTGCTTAGTGTCACATCACTGGTCGCCCGGCAAGGCTTGCCGGGCTATCTTGCCAGCTCCACGCATGTTCCCTTGATACGTCACAGGACGGGTGTCATATGTAGGCTTCTTTTGTAGGAAACGGTTGCCATGTGGCGAATGGCTGCCACTTAATCATCTCGCGGCTTGACACCAGACTGATTGACGACGTGGGTCGTGCTTGAGTGGTTAGTGGGGTGGTTCTACTCCCGCGAGCCCCGACAGACCTTGTCGGCGTGCCTCGGTTGCCTCCTTGCGGTGGCCTTGCCCCTTTCCGGGCTCACCTGCCCGGTAAGGGAGGCCCTTCTCTTGCCGGTATCTTGCTCTTCTGGCTCGATCTTGTTCTCTCTGGACTGCGTGTTGGTTCTTCAAATCCCTTGATCCTTCAATCCCTCTCCTGGGTTGGTGTTTCAATACTGATCTTCTGCATATGCACGCTCTGGGCAACAGACCCAGGGTTTGTTGCACCGACAGAAGCCCCGGGCCTGCCCCGAACGCGCTGCTGAGGGTCGTCAGGGTAGGCCCCAATAAGTGCATAGGCAAGGTTGCTCAAGGGGTTGGCCCCTTGAGTTTTCCGTTGCTGCTTCATCAGCCTTGATTCTGGGTTAGTTTTTGGTTTCCCCGTGCGTGGTGTAAAGCCAATAGCGGTGGGGCCGAGCAGTGATGGACCGTGAATGAATTTGACGCACAGGGTAGAAACTGCCAATTCACTCTTCCCATAGCGCGCCTTTATCCTTAGCCACGTATGCCGCATGCATCACGTGGGGTAGGTAACCGAGGTGCGTGGCGCGGGAGAGTACCTTCGGAAGGGCCCGCCCGTCTTGACTTGGCAGAGGAGGGCAGTGACCATCCGTGGATGGAGTGGCTGCCATTCCCCGCCTGGCCTATAAAAGGGAGGGGCGGAGGAGGGCAGAGCCATCCACCTTTGCATTCTCCTTCTTCTTCCCTTGTTCTCTGCTGGTCATGTTGGAGAAGAAACCCTGGGGCCAGCCCCGGGGCTCCTGTTTAGGGTCATCGTTGCCTTATGCTGGTGCTGATGCTTGGGGAGTGAGCCTGGTCCTTCGCGTGGCGAGTCTTTTGGTATCTTCGAAGCTCGTCTAGGAGGAGGGGCCGGAGATCATTGGCAATCCCAGCACCTTCTCTCCCGAAGGTCTTGGGGCTGACGTCGACGGGAGGTGCGTCTTCCTGCCCGCCAAGGAGGGGCGTGGTATGCTTCGAGCCCCCTGGTCATTCTGGCTGCTTGCTGTTTCTCTGCTGGAGGCGTCGGACCAAAGCCTTGACGCTTCCCGGGAGCAGCGATGGTGAGGAGAAAGCGAGGGAAGACGGAGAAGGTGGGTGGCAGGCGGTCAGGTTGGAGTATGATGGTGTGGATGCCTTTGCCTCCGACCATCATCCTGCCACCTCATCTTCCCGCTCTTCCCCTTCCTCCCCAGCACCATCATCACAAACCTCTTCGGGTGATAGCCGGGGAGGGATGTTCTCTTGGTGCCTTCTCCTCACCTCCAGCAGTCTTCCGACTGAGCTTTGGTGGATGACTCCACCGGTGCTGAAGCCGGGGCTTCTTGCTAGCTCTGGAGCTGGTGACCAGAAAGCGCCACCCCGTCCCCCGCACTCCTCCTTCGCATCCTCGCCACTCTCGGTCTTGTCAGGCCGTGCCCGACGGGCCCTGACAGGACCGGGGTGGGCTCCTGCTTGGGTGCTCCTTTTCTCATCTTTTCCTCCTTCCGTCGCAGTTCCTGAAAGAGGGAAAACAAAAAGAGGGGATCACGGGGCACTTATCTTTTTTCAATCTTAAACTTGCAGGCAATCGCCAAATTTTAATTCAAATAATGTAATCTCTCGAGTCCATCTTTGTGTTCTGCAATGCTTGTACTTGTATCTGCATGTCAATGGAAGAGATAAACCTTGCCGAGAACCAGTGCATGTATATGTCCATGCAGAGGTGGTGTGCCTCTTTACTGTAGTTAAACGAGTTTTCCCCGGCAGGATATCCTGCGGGCACCCTTCTCGTTTGCCGGAGAACCATGTCTGTCGTGGAATAGACTAAGGTGCCAGCCCCCCGCCCACTCCCTTTTTACCAAGGGACACTGCGACCATCCAGGCCGAAGCAGCGTTCGAGCCAAGGATGGGAGCACCCTGGTTCCAAGAGAGCGGCGAGGTTTCTCTATGCAGAAGTTATAGCTTATAGAACACTAGTGGAAAAGAGGTAAACTTATCTGTTTGGCTTGCCGGGGATCACTGTGCCGTGCAATCTTCTCGTCCCTTGTCAGAGTCAAGTTCACGGTAAGAACCTGCAACTCCATGTAGATGAGAATGAATGCAGGATGCAATCCTATCTATATATTGATATGCTAATGCTCATGAAATGCTTATGCACTGATCTGGGTGTGCTCGTGCATGCACGCGATCTCGATCGAGGGCCCCCCACAGCGCGTCTTTATTTTCTCTTGAATGGGGTCATTGCGCCAGCTTTGTACAAGGGTTACATGCAACTGAGGCAAGGCATGTACAAAAGGGTGGCTGTCGAGCAGTGCTCGGCAGCCCCGGACCTTATGGTTAGTACTATGGAGATGCTAAATATTCGGTGAGTTTTGCAACTGTGTGACATCCCCTGTCTCCAGGCGGACTGCACCAGGTCTCGTGACTCATACCACCCGGTAAGGGCCTCCCCACTTTGGTGAAAGCTTGTTTGTACCCTTGGCGGACTGAACGCGCCTAAGGACAAGGTCACCTTCCTCAAAACAGCGGGCATGAACCCTGCGGCTAGCGACGGAGGGCTTGCTGGTAGCGTGCAGCACGCGTAGCAACCCGGAGATGGTTTTCCTCGAGTAGCACATCATCGTCACGCCAGTGCTGATCTTACGCTACTTCATCGTAGGCAAGCACTCGAGGGGACCCGTAAATGAGTTCCGTGGGGATAACTGCTTCTGCGCCGTAAACCAGGGAGAAGGGAGTCTGCCCGGTAACTCGGTTAGGTGTCATTCTGAGGGAGCAGAGAAATACCGACAGCTCCTCGATCCACCCCCTACTGTGCTTCTGCAGCGTATCAAAAGTTCGTGTCTTGAGTCCACGAAGAACTTCAGTGTTCGCCCTCTCAGCTTGTCCATTGCTCCGGGGGTGTGCCACAGAAGCGAATGAGATTTTGCTTCCGAAGGTAAGAACATATTACATGAAGGCGTGGCTCATGAACTGGGTGCCGTTATCAGTGATGATCCTTGCCGAAACTCGGAAACGACACACCAATTTTTTCAAGAACTTGATAGCTGACTGAGCAGTCACCTTTCTCACGGTAGTCACTTTCGGCCACTTTGTAAACTTGTCGATGGCAACAAACAAGAATGCAAAGCCCCCAATTGCTCGGGGGAAGGGGTCGAGGATATCGAGCCCCCGGACCGAAACTGGCCATGATAGAGGGATTGTCTGAAGAGCTTGCGCAGGCAGGTGTATTTTCTTGGAATGGAACTGACAAGCTTCACATTTCGTGACTAACTCAACCGCGTCTTGGAGGGCTATGGGCCAATAAAATCCTTGCCGGAATGCTTTCCCAACTAATGCCATTGATCCAATGTGGGAGCCGCACATTCCTCTGTGAATCTCAGCCAGTAGTTCCTTTCCATCGTCCTAGCAAACACACTTCAATTTCACACCGTTGGGCCTCCTTGTGTATAGAGTGTCATCGACAAACTGATACATACCAGCCCTCCGGGCTACTCTTTCAGCTTCATCTTGGTTGCCAGGGAGTTCTCCGGTTTGGAGGAAGTGGACAATGTGCCTTGCCCAAGTTGGAGCCTGAGGCTCGGCAAGGAGGACTAATAGCACCTCCTCTGCTGCAGGAGCACTAGCCTCATACGCGGGGTCCATACGACCGGCTGGAGGGGGTGGTCCGGCAGGCTGTCAGGAGTTGTTTCCGGTAGGCTCTCTGCCGGGAGTGGGTCGCTCTACCGGGCGAGGCTTACCGTGGTCCAACTTTCTCCTCTTTCGAGCCATTATGGCAGGTGATACAGAGGGTTGAGAGAGATGGAGAACAAAAGTTCCTGGTTCCACAGGAAGCTTCTACGCAGCACACTTTGGCAGGTGATCAGCTATGCTATTTTCTGCACGGGGTACGTGCTCTGTTTGCAACCTGTCAAAGTGCTCCTCCAATCTCCTTACTTCCTCGACGCATGCTTCCATCAATGGGCTTTGGTAATCCTTGTTGACTTGTCTCATGACAAGCTATGAATCTCCTCGAATGATCAGCTTCTTAATTCCCAATTTTTTTGCAATCCTGAGCCCGGCAAGGAGCCCTTCATACTCTGCTGTATTGTTGGTCGCTTGCTCCCGGGCAAAGAGCATCTAGACGACGTACTTCAAATGCTCCCCGGAGGGGGAAACAAGAAGCACGCTAGCCCCTGCACCTTGTAGGGAAAAAGCACCATCAAAATATATGATCCATTCTTGGGGTGATTCCTTGTCGGGGATGGTTGTCTCCGTCCTTTCCCCATCAGGGGTTCGCGTCCATTTTGCAATAAATTCCGCCAATGTCCTACTCTGAATAGTTGAAGTGCTCTCAAACTTCAAACAAAAGCTGGATAACTCCAAGTCCCATTCCACTATTCTGACAGTTGCCTCAAGGTTTCAGAGTATCCTTTGTAATGGAAAATGAGTAACTACCGTGATCTCATGGGCTTGGAAGTAGTGGTGCAGTTTCCTTGAGGCCATAATAAGACAAAAGATCAACTTTTGCACACCAGAGTACCTCGATCTAGCTCCCTGTAAGAAAGAGTTGACGAAGTACACTGGGTGCTGCACCACTTTCTTTCATGCCATGTCACTGGGGTTGTTTTGTTTGTCGTGCTCACTTCTGTCCTGATCCTTCTCTGACTCTGTTGTTCTCTGTTCAGTTTCTGCCTCATCCACCTCTCGCTACGGTACCAAGGCCACACTGACCACCTGGTTGGTTGCCGCCAAGTATAGCAACAATGGTTCTCGGGGTTTGTGTGCAACCAAGGTGGGTACGGACGATACGTTGGATTTCAACTCTTGCAGAGCTGCATCTGCTTCCGGTGTCCACTTCATAGGCCCCTGCCTTCATCAAAACTTTGAAGAACGACAGGGCACGCTCGGCAGACTTAGAGATCAATCTGCTCAGCGTGGCAGCACATCCCATCAAGCGCCTCACATCCTTAACTGTCCTTGGCGCTTGGATCTTCTCGACGGCCTTGATCATGTCAGGGTTGGCTTCGATCCCCCGATGGGACATGAAGAACCCAAGTAGCTTGCCGGAGGGAACACCAAATACACATTTCTCCGGATTAAGCTTCAGATTGATCTTTCACAGATTAGCAAATGTCTCTTCCCAGTCCTGGATAAGGGTGGCCTTATCCTTGGTTTTGACCATGATTTCATCCATATAGGCTTCTATATTTCTGTGCACCTATGGCTCAAAAACGATCTGGACTGCCCTGGCAATAGTGGACCCGGCACTCTTTAATCTGAATGGCATGCAGACAAAGCAATACGTACCACACGGAGTGATGAACGATGTCTTCTCTTCATCTTCCTTGGACATGAAGATCTGATGATACCGGAGTATGCATCCAGAAAGGAGAGCAAATCACATCCTGAAGTAGAATCCACGATCTGGTCGATGCACGGCAAGGGAAATGGGTCCTTCAGGTAAACCTTGTTGAGGTCTGTGAAATCAATGCAAAGCCTCCACTTCCCATTAGCCTTTCGGACCACTACTAGATTTGCTAACCATGTAGGATGCAGTACACCTTTGACCAAACCAGCTGCCTCCAATTTCTTGATCTCTTCGGCAATAAACTGCTTCCCCTCTAAGGCTTGCTTTCGTACCTTTAGCTTGATGGGTCAGGCATGTGGGCAGACATCAAGTTGGTGCTCAATTACCTCCGTGGGAACACCGGGGATATCAGATGGTTGCCAAGAAAACAAATCGATATTTGCCCGCAGGAAGGCAACGAGCGCGTTTTCCTATTTGTCATCGAGGGTGGCTTTGATAGTGAAAGTACCATCAATGCCAGCCAGCGCTGCCGGGACCTTCTTCACTTGGGTGCAGTAATCTTGGATCTCTTGCCATTGGGACACTCCGGCATGTCGTCAACGGGTGACGTGCACTCAGAGGGGGCACACTTCCCGGACTCCCTGCCGGAGGTCCTACAATCCCTCTTCTTTCTTTTGCTTTCCTTGGCAGGAACTGTTGTTGCAGCTGCTTCCGCTGCAACTGCGTCCCGATACATCATGTCCACATAGATAATTGCATCCTTCTCATCAAATGGGATAGTGAGGACTCCCAGTGGCCCAGGCATTTTTTGGGTGTTGTAAGCATAGTGGGATGCTGCCACGAACTTGGCCAGGGCTGGTCGTCCAAGAATCCCATTGTACGGCAGGGGGAGATCAACCACATCAAACACAATCTTCTTAGTCCGATAGTTCAGTTCTCCTTCAAAATTCACTGGCAACATGATCTTCCCCTTAGGATGATTCCTGCCGGGATTAACTCCTTGAAACATGTCGGTAGCCTCTAGCTCTTCTTCTCCTATCTGAAGCTTGTTGACAACAGCTACGGAAATCAGATTCAACCCAGCCCAGCCGTCCACTAGCATCTTTGTGACCTTGAGGTTGCGAATTGTCACGGAGACCAACAACGGAAAGCACCCTACCGCAGTGGTGCGATCAGGGTGATAGTCTTCATCAAAGATGATGGGTGTGCGGGACTATTTCAGCAGTTTCCGGGCCTCTAGCGCTGGTTCCACTACATTGATCTCTCGTGCCCATTGCTTGAGTTGGCGATGAGAGGTTTGCAAAGACGCATGCCCATCAATGCATAGGGCGTTAGTAGCCTTCTGAAATTCCTACTCACTAGTTTCGTCTTCATCCCCTACATCACTGGCATCATCACATGTTTCCTTCTCTTGGCCCATGGCGGGCTTTCCTTGGTTCCGAAGGGTTTACCGGGGCGATTTGCATCACTACCCCGACCCTTACCGCTAGCAATAGTCTGACCTTTTTCCTTATCACGCTTATCATACTCTGCCCTCTATTTCTTGACGAGCTGCTCAACCTGATAACATTCCTGAAAGTCGTGGCCCTAGGTCTGATGGATCTTGCAGTACGGCCCATCGCCTTTCCCAGCTTTTTCGGTGGCAGCGGCTTCCCGGCAGGCAGTGCACACGACAGCTTCCTTGCCGGGGGCCCCAACCTTGGCGTTCTTGCCGGTACTAGGCGTGCCCGATCCTTCCACAGTCATTACTACCTTACCCCTTGGTTGGTTGATTCATCCTCATCTTCTGAATCAACATTAATGCAATCTTCTTCTTCGGGCAACTTCCTTCCTTCTTCCATCCGGGCACATTTATCCACCAGCGTATATAGGTCTTTCACAGTCTTGGGAAGCTGCATGTTCATTTTGGAATGAATGCGGCGGTTGCACACATTGGACTGGAAAGCTGCAATAACAGTTGTCGGATGGATATTTGGAATATTTCTATGAACTTTACTGAATTTCTCCAAATACTTATGGAGGGTTTCTCCTTCCTTCTGCTGGAGAACCTGCAGGTCGCTGGGCCTCCCGGTCACTTGGTGGACACCGGTGAAGGCATCGATGAGCTCGTGGCACAAGTTTGTCCATGACGAAATGGAGTTCTCCGGCAGGTGCAGGCAAAAGGGAAGTAGTTGGTGAACACCTTCTCATCTCTCCCCTGGCAGCCTGAACAACGATGGTGTAGATGCTTAGGAACTCTGCCGGGTTCAGCCTCCCGTCATACTTCTCAGATATCTCTGGCTTGAACATGCGAATGGACGGCCAATGGACTTGTCGTGGCTCTTGTGTAAAGGCAGGGCAGCCGACCTCGAAAGGCAGGTATCCGCCAACATCGAGTGAGGAACGTCGACGTTGAGGCCGTCGCACCCATCTATCTGGTAGGGGTTATTGCGGCGCCGTTCGGCGATGACGCGTGCATCTCCCCGCTGCCTGTCTTCCGGGGTTCGACGTTGGCCTGGACGTGCTCGAGGGTCAGAAGAGGCCATTGAGATGTCGTCGGGGTCCTGATTCTGCTGCACCCTCACTGACTGCCGTGGTGGGGACTGAACCGTGGGGACGGCCCCCTCCGTACAGCCAGCGGTGCGGGCAGTGGCCGTCGCTTGGGGAGGTTGCAGTGGGCAAGCTCGTCGTGAGCCCCCAGCTTTAGCGAAACTGGGAAGGCTTTGGATGGTGGCATGCCACTCATCCATCTGCTCGGCTGCTGGCGGGAACCTCAGTAACAGCTGAGCTCGTGCCATGGCCTCCGTGGCTGTGCTTGGCCTGGATGTTGATGATGTCGACCGCACCGCCGCCTGGCTCCTGATGGTGCTAGCGGCAGTGGCGGCGTCGTGGCCACGCTGCTGTGCGACGACCGCCAGCGTAGCGGGGTCGCATGGCGGTGGTGCTCGAAGATCAGTGGCTTCGTTGAGCGCAGCGGTCTGGTTGGCTCGTCCGGGAGGAGGCGCATGCGCCGGAGCAAGTGTCGTTGTTGCGGCTGTGCTCGTCGGTGAGAGGAGGGGGCGCGGACAGAGTGACCCCCTCACCCGCACCTTGTAGAACCTGACCATCGAGACGCTGCTGATGTTGTTCTCTTCTAGTAGCTCCGGCCCGGTTGTCGGCGCGAGGGAGGTGGTAATGGCGCCACCTGCCCCAACCACGTCCCCAGCGGCGTCCATGTCCTCCCACGCCTCCATGTCCCCCGCTGCGTTAGAGGCCGCGGGCGGTGGAGATTTCGAGGTGGATGGATGGGCCGAGGTACCAAATTTCTTCTTGGGCGCCATGGTTGATGGTGCTGTCGAGGATGAAGATGGTGATGAAGATGATGCGTGGCGTACACTTTCAGGTTCGCGCAAGTGCTCCCCCTACCTGGCGCGCCAAACATGTCGCGGGATATCCGCGGCCACCTATGGGACCGGGCGGCCCCTTGCTCGTTCAGCATGGGGACGTCGTGTTGCACAAAGAGCAGACCAACGTACGGCAGCGCGACAAAGAGAACACAAGCAATTTACCCAGGTTTGGGCCGCCGCGAGGCGTAAGACCCTACTCCTGCTTTGGTGGATTGATGGTGGAATGAACGTGGTGGTGCGTAGTACACTTGCCTGACAGGGTTTGGCACGGGGCCGCGACAACTATGCGCGTATGGTGGATTGGGTTCATCAACTTTCCAACCCCTCCTATGAGTGCCATGGGCCTCCTTTTATTGACCAAGGGGTCACCACAATGGCGAAGTAGTCATTATCCACTGATATCATAGTAAACAGTGCTATCATACCTAACTCTGCAGGCTGACAGGGTGCATTAAATGCACCGCTTAGTGTCACATCACTTGTCGCCCGGCAAGGCTTGCCAGGCTATCTTGCAAGCTCCGCGCTTGTTCCCTTGACACTTCACAGGACGGGTGTCATCTGTAGGCTTCTTCTATATGAAACGGCTGCCATGTGGCTAATGGCTGCCACTTAATCATCTCGCGGCTTGACACTGCACTGATTGACGACGTGGGTCATGCTTGAGTGGTTGGTGGGGTGGTTCTGTCCCCGCGAGCCCTGGCAGACCTTGCCGGGGTGCCTCGGTTGCCTGCTTCTTGCGGTGGCCTTGCCCCTTGCCAAGCTCGCCTGCCCGGCAAGGGAGGCCCTTCTCTTGCCGGTATCTTGCTCTTCTGGCTCGATCTTGGTCTCTCTGAACTGCGTGTTGGTTCTTCAAATCCCTTGATCCTTCAATCCCTATCTTGGGTTGGTGTTTCAATCTTGATCTTGTGACTGTGCAAAGTCTAGGCAACAGACCCAGGGTTTGTTGCACCGACACAGTCTGCATCATTGCTACTATCACCTTTCAACTTAGTTTTCTCTAGGAACATATCAAAAATAAAACAGGGGAGCAAATACTATCAGGACTAAGTTCATGACAAATTTAAGTTCAATTAATCATATTACTTCAGAACACCCACTTAGATAGACATCCCTCGAGCCATCTAAATGATCACGTGATCCATATCAACTAAACCATGTCCGATCATCACGTGAGATGGAGTAGTTTTCATTGGTGATATGAGTCACGTTCAACCTTTTGGTCTCACTGTTCCGAGGCCATATCTGCATATGCTAGGCTCATCAAGTTTAACCCGAGTATTCCACGTGTGCAAAACTGTCTTGCACCCGTTGTATGTGAACGTAGATCTTATCACACCCGATCATCACGTGGTGTCTCGGTGCGACGAACTGTAGCAACGATGCATACTCAGGGAGAACACTTATACCTTGAAATTTAGTGAAGGGTCATCTTATAATGCTACCGCCGTACTAAGCAAAATAAGATGCGGAAATGATAAACCTCACATGCAATCAAAATATGTGACATGTTATGCCCATCATCATCTTGTGCCTTTGATCTCCATCTCCAAAGCACCGTCATGATCTCCATCGTCACCGGCTTGACACCTTGATCTCCATCGTAGCATCGTTGACATCTCACCAACTATAGCTTCTATGACTATCGCTACCGCTTAGTGATAAAGTAAAACAATTACATGGCGACTGCATTTCATACAATAAAGCGACAACCATAAGGCTCCTGCCAGTTGCCGATAACTTTTACAAAACATGAGCATCTCATACAACAATCAATACCTTATCGCGTCTTGACCATATCACATCACAACATGCCCTACAAAAACAAGTTAGACATCATCTACTTTGTTGTTGCAAGTTTTACGTGGCTGCTACGGGCTTTTATCAAGAACTGTTCTTATCTACGCATCAAAACCACAACGATTTTTCGTCAAGTGTGCTGTTTTTACCTTCAACAAGGACCGCCCGTATTCAAACTCAATTCAATTAAAGTTGGAGAAACAGACACCCGCTAGTCACCTGTGTGCGAAGCACATCGGTAGAACCAGTCTCATGACGCGGTCATGTAAGGTCAGTTCGGGCCGCTTCATCCAACAATACCCCTGAATCAAAGTAAGATGTTGGTGGTAAGCAGTATGACTATTATCGCCCACAACTCTTTGTGTTCTACTCATTCATATCTACACATAGACCTGGCTCAGATGCCACTGTTGGGGAATGCAGTATTTCAAAAAAATTCCTACGATCACGCAAGATCTATATAGGAGAAGCATAGCAATGAGACGGGAGAGTGTGTCCACGTACCGTCATAGACCGAAAGCGGAAGCGTTTAGTAATGCGGTTAATGTAGTCGAACGTCCTCATGATCCAACCGATCCAAGTACCGAATGTATGACACCTCCGTGTTCAGCATGATGACGTCCCCTGAGCTCTTGATCCAGTTGAGGACGAGGGAGAGTTCCGTCATCATGACTGCGTGGCGACGATGATGATGATGTTACAGGCGCAGGGCTTCGCCTAAGCACTACGTCAATATGACTGAGGTGTTAAACTGTGGAGGGGGCACCGCACACGGCTAAGAGATTGTATGTTGTGCTTTGGGGTGCCCCCTGCCCACGTATATAAAGGAGGGGAAGGAGGAGGCCGGCCAAGGGGGGGTGCCATAGGGGAGTCCAACTAGGATTCCCAATCCTAGTTGGAGTCCCCTTCCTTTTCCAAGAGGGAGAGAGAGGGAAGGAGGAAGAGAGGGAGAAGGAAAGTCCAATTCAGACTTGCCATGGGGGGGGGGGGTGCAGCCACCCCTTGCGGCCCTTCTCTCCTTTCCACTAAAGCCCATTAAGGCCCACAACTTCCCCGGGAGGTTCCGGTAACCTCCCGGTATTCCAAAAAATACCTGAAACACTTCGGAACCATTCCGGTGTCCGAATATAACCTTCCAATATATCGATCTTTTACCTCTCGACCATTTAGAGACTCCTCGTCATGTTCGTGATCTCATCCGGGACTCTGGACAAGCTTCGGTCATCAAATCACATAACTCATAATACAAATCATCATCGAACGTTAAACGCGCGGACCCTACGGGTTCGAGAACTATGTAGACATGACCGAGACACATCTCCGATCAATAACCAATAGCGGAATCTGGATGCTCATATTGGTTCCTACATATTCTACGAAGATCTTTATTGGTCAAACCATATAACAACTTACGCTGTTCCCTTTGTCATCGGTATGTTACTTGCCTGAGATTCGATCGTTGGTATCCTCAAACCTAGTTCAATCTCGTTACCGACAAGCCTCTATACTCGCTCCATAATGCATCATCTCGTAACTAACTCATTAGTCACATTGCTTGCAAGGCTTATAGTGATGTGCGTTACCGAGAGGGACCAGAGATACCTCCCCGATACACGGTGTGACAAATCCTAATATCGATCTATGCCAACTCAACAAACACCATTGGAGACACCTGTAGAGCATCTTTGTAATCACCCAATTACGTTGTGATGTTTGATAGCACACAAGGTGTTCCTCTGGTATTCGGGAGTTGCATAATCTCATAGTTAGAGGGATATGTATAAGTCATGAAGAAAGCAATAGCAATAAAACTTAACGATCATTATGCTAAGCTAACGGATAGGTCTTGTCCAACACATCATTCTCCTAATGATGTGATCCCGTTCATCAAATGACAACACATGTCTATGGTCAGGAAACTTAACCATCTTTGATTAACGAGCTAGTCAAGTAGAGGCATACTAGGGACACTTTGTTTTGTCTATGTATCCACACATGTATCATGTTTCCGGTTAATACAATTCTAGCATGAATAAAAACATTTACCATGATATAAGGAAATATAAATAACAACTTTATTATTGCCTCCAGGGCATATTTCCTTCACCGGCAGCGCTGGAGGAAGAAGACGAGAGATTGAAGATGGATGCCGGTTGTTGGATGTAAATCCAATGGCAAACTATATTAGAATCATTTGTTGATTAAGTTGACAACGACTTGCATTGGCTTCGACCTATTGGCCCACATTCCAGCCTCCAAAAATGTGGCACATATTCAACCCATTTTTTTTCCAGAATTTACAGTGAATTTGATCTGTTTTTTTAGAATTACAGTCCATTTACTGGGCTGGGTGAACAAATAATGTAGCGTCCATGCGGCCCATTTATTTTTTCCTCAAAAATTATAGTCCATTTGCACTTTCTCGAAATACATGATTTTGCTGGGCTGATTCCAAATATAATGTTGGGTTGGGCGCGACAATGTTATCAAAAAATAAACAGGGGCTGAGCATGTTGTTATAAATATATTTAAATAATGAGTGATTTATTATTACATTGGTCCTTCAATCTTACCAAGCTTTCGTACACAATCACCCTGATTTTATTGTTAAAAAAATATTTTTATAAGTTAATAAGATGTGTTGTTTTCTTAGATATGTAAGTATCTGTTAAATATATGATGATAATAACAATAATATATAATAACATATAAAATAATTTAAATAAATATAATATAGTTAGAAGGGAAACATAAGTTGGACCAGGCGTTCCTATTCTTATATAGAAAAATAGAACGGACCTCTGCGTTTTCTTCGGAAAAATACATAAGTTGGGCTGCTGATGTTTTAGGAAAAATAAAACCTCGGATGGGAGGTTCATAGGCCGGTCGATACATGACGACCCTCGAGAAAATAGAAACCGGCATGTCGTGGTCTGCGCATGTTAAAAAAGATAGCCTAGACGGGGCAGCCCACAACCTAGCTGATACTTGCTGCCCAGTGATAATAAATGATACCTGTCAGCTCCCCGGCTTCATTATAAACTTATCTCCTTTAGTAACTATGTTGAAGCACCTAAAAATTTTTAACTATGTGGACAAACCCGTGGGCCCCAATGCTAGTATAGCATTAGGAGGAAGTATTTTTTAATGAGGCACTTGCTTGGGTACGGCCATAGACCTGGTGGGTCCCGACTGTCCGCCTCTCCACATACAGCCCTCTCCAGATTCCTCTCGTTTGTTCAGAATATTCACAATGGCAGACAACGACAGGACGAGATCGGACCACCTGAGGCAGTGCCTTATTTGTACGGAAACTACTGAAGTAGCCCAGTGGCCAAGTGACACTACCTGACCGTTGTTCTCCCCGGGTTCGACTCCACCTGATGCAGGGAAAATATCTCCAAATTTTTTGCCTCTGCCATTATTGACATGTGGGTCCCCATTGTCATCCACGCACACCACGTCCAATACTTGCCAAAACTTCATCCCTCGTTTTCTCTGTTTTTCGCACACTCGACATTGTGTGGGCATTTTGAAAATAGCATATCTTTTTGACTATGCATCATATGAAGATGTGCTATGCATGAATGTTGATCAGAATGATGTTAACTGGCTGGTAGTTCCATTTTCGACCAGGAATAAAACTTCCAACATGATGTTATCCACATTTGAAAAGGCCATGTTAATATAAATGCCCCGCCTCTCAAAGTTGCAGTTTCTTATCTGAAATTGAACTTGTGGTTTCTTATCTATAACTGATACTTGCAGTTTCTTCTCTGAGAATCACATTGTCTGCACTTTTATAGTCCTATGAAACTACATTTTAAAGTGCTAAAAATAGATCTCTAGAATTCATAAAATACTTCATATGCTGAATAGTACAAATCTGAAATTCAAAATACATTCATATCTAAAAGTACTCTCAAAATACACAACACAAAACACAATTCACAACCTGCAAATACTAACAACCCTAAGCTCATTCTGAAAATTCACAACCTGCCTGACTATTGGGCTGGGGGGGGGGGCAGCCCCCTCCTATTCCTCGGCGGCAGACAGCTGCCCCGTGAGACGACGTGAACGGCGAGGGAGAGGATGGCGGGGAAGCGTCGTCGGGCCAACTGCTTTTCTCCTCTTGCAGTTTGGTTCGGTCGACGAAGACTCCACCGGCTCGCTCTGGCACGGCACCCTCACAAACAGCACCCTGTACATGCTGGATCCTTCAATCTCTGGTGGATACTCCATCTGGGATCGATACTCCCACCACTGCTTCCTCACAATCGGATTCGGTGAATCTGTTTGCTCCATGGCCTAGAGGAGCAGCTCTATGTACTCCCGCGTGACTCCCTTTGGGAGTATCACCACCTTTTTGCTCTGTTGTAGATATTTGGCCATGGATGTCGCCGTCACCGCTAGTTGGTCCTTGTTGCCAAACCAAGACTGTATATCCAACATCCTAGCTAGCTTCACAGGGTCACCATCTGCGATCCTCATGTATCGGTTGTACTACTCCATCGATCTACTTCTCCATAGCACCTTAACTCGCCGGCGGTGGTTTTTGAACGGAAGAGGAGAGGAGCGGCGCTGGTTTTTGTTTAGAACGGGTGAGGAGCGGCGCTGGTTTTGGATTAGAACGGGAGAGGAGCGGCGCTGGACTTAGATTGGAACAGCAGAGGAGCGGCGGTGGTTTAAGAGGAGAGGAGCGGCGCTGGTCTTGGAAGTATTTTTTTGTTTTGCGTATTTTGTGTCAAAGTTTGACCACGTACTATATTTGACAAGCAAAATGTGAATGCATGTCACCAAAAATTGTATCGTTTGGTTCGTATCTTAATGTACTTTCAAATTATATTATTTTTGCAATGTATAACATATATTTTATTTGTGAAAATCGTGGTCAATTATGACCCGGAATAAATAGGAGACTAGTTAATGTGGGGTCTCTTTCTTAATTGAAGGGTAAATTGATTTTGATTTTGATCCTGTCACAGCGCGTCGGCCCTCTCATCCAATCCTAAATGCTGCCGCATGCTCCTCTCCCTCTACACCATTGCAAAACCACCTCCTCTCCTCTCCATCATCTCCATTCCAAAACCACTACCTCGCCTCTCCCTTTTCTCCATTGCAAAACCACCCCTCTCCTCTCCATCATCTCCATTGCAAAACCACCCCTCTCCTCTCCCTCTTCTCCATTGCAAAACCACTACCTCGCCTCTCCCTCTTCTCCATTCCAAAACCACCATCTCACCTCTCCCTCTTCTATATTGCAAGACCACCGTCTCTCCTCCCATCTTCCAAAGCTAGCACTGGACCACTCAAAGGGACATCTATGGAGAGGATGCAGCAGAAAATCGGGCAGATCGCCAGCGGTGACCAGGCAAAGTTAGCCAGGTTGAAGGAGATCCTTACTTGGTTTGACAATGAGTGGTAGATTTTGAGGACGGTGAAGGTCATGTGGCAATGTATCCGAAAGAGCGAGACGACGGTGATGTACTCCTCGGCGGCAATCACGTCGCAGTCCTTTGAGTTCATCGAGTATCTCCTTTGGGCGATGGAGCAGACATATTCACCCGAGGTGAAAGTCAGGCGGAGGTGGTGGGTGTATAGGTTGAAGGTCGAGCACCCATAGGATAATGAATCCATTGGGCACGTTGTGCCGTTCGTGAGGGTGCAGAGCCAGCTGGGGCCACAGGAGTATTCGTTCTCCCACTCGAAGAGGAGGTCAGATGTCGCGTCCCCGCCATTCTCCATGGTTCCCTCGACACTCGCCTTGTTTCAATGGTGGTGGTAGGGTTCAAGGTAAGCTTGGCACTAACCTAATCTTCCATCTGCTCATGCTTACAATCAGTGTGACAACTAATGAAATCATGCTTACAATAAGTCTCCGAGTACTACACCAATGACCCTAAAATAGCTCTGGACCTTTGGGACAAAGTTGTTACACTGTGTACAAATAAATAAAAATATATTCGTGCTTCTTTCAGAAAAGAGTACTCCCTAGAAAACTGCCAATATAAGCTACTAGTATTTGGTCAAAGGATTTGCTACCGAGAAAGATCCGTCAACAGAGAGCGCCACACATCCCACTGGTGGTGGTGGATGCCAATGCATGCATGGAGCATGGTTGGTGTCGGTAATTTTTACTTGGCACACCTCGCACTCTGCATATATGCCAGTTCCATCGGTACATTTGTGCAGTTCCACCAAAATGCAGCTGAATAACCCTGTTTGCACAGATAATTAAAAAGCATGATTACATTATAATGGCACTAGTTGATGAAACATACACAAATAAATAGAAGAAAATATTGCAATAGTATCATAGTATGCCATGGTGCGAGGGCGAGATGGGCCCTGCGACGCCTCATACGGTATGCCTCGTACTGGAAATCGACCCAAGTCTCCCCGATACACCTTCTGCCAGTGATGAACATCAGTGTACAGTGGTAGTACAAGGTGGGGCCTTGAGATATTCCAATCTCTATTTTTGTGCAGATCAACTAAAATTAAGCACCCCAGTTTGTAGAAATGCTTAAACATTAACAATGGGACTAGTTGATGAAACATATACCAACAAAGAGAAGCACTTTCTTTCTCTACATTGGAAATGAAATGATATATAGGACACTCGCTCTATTTTAATTGTATTATTACTTCATTTTATCAGTTGCACTAGGGTCGAGCAGGTGGCAAACAAAGTGTACCATGCATCACAAAGATGGAGGCCGGGGATGCTTATATTGGGATGCTCAAGCTGGCTCTTTCAGTCCCTGTCGGTGTCAAAACCGGCGGATCTTGGGTAGGGGCTCCCAAACTGTGCCTCTAGGACGGATGGTAACAGGAGGCAAGGGACACGAAGTTTTACCCAGGTTCGGGCCCTCTTGATGGAGGTAAAACCCTACGTCCTGCTTGATTAATATTGAAGATATGGGTGTTACAAGAGTGGATCTACCACGAGATCAGAGAGGCTAAACCCTAGAAGCTAGCCTGTGGTATGATTGTATGTTGTGATTGTTATCCTACACACTAAAACACTTCGGCTTATATAGACACCGGAGAGGGTTAGGGTTACACAAGGTCGGTTACAAGGGAGGAGATGTCCATATACGTATTGCCTAGCTTGCCTTCCACGCCAAGTAGAGTCCCATCCAGACACGAGACGAAGTCTTCAATCTTGTATCTTCATAGTCTATCAGTCCGGCTAACGGAGATAGTCTGGCTATCCGGAGACCCCCTATACAGGACTCCCTCTGTAGCCCCCGAACCAGGCTTCAACGACGATGAGTCCGGCGCGCAGTCGTCTTCGGCATTGCAAGGCGGGTTCCTTCTCCAGATTCTATGTACCTGTCAAAATAATGTCCGGTTCCTTGTGATGGTTTGTACTTCTTGGCTTCTATGCCCAATAATGGCCACTTTCCACATGTCGAGCGAATGTGAAGAGCCAGGGTGTTTTCACATTTACCCCCCTAGTTATGTAAATGAGCCGCCTATTTAAAAAGACGAGGATTCAGATCCAAATCATACAATCTTAACTTGCCGAGTCTTCATCAAAGCGTACCCGACAGAGATCCATTCCACCATGGCCGGTCAACGCATCTTCTCCTCTCGCACCCCTAGTTCCAAGCCTGGAGATTGGGAGAGAAGTTCCATCCCGCACAACAAATTGGTGATGCCTCAGTCCAAGGTATTTCTTCCCCCAGCGTACCTGGTCCCAGTTCGAGTCGGGCTTGCCACCTATAATGGCGGAGAGCAAGTGGAGAGCCGTCCCAATCCCTCCAAGGGAGAGCGGGTGTGCCTTGTTCCTTATCTGGTAAGAGGGCTCGGATTCCCAATCCATCCGTTTCTCCGAGGGCTTCTAGAGTTCTATGACCTCCAGCTACACAACCTTACGCCTGCCTCCCTACTGCACATCGTGGGATTCGCAGCCCTTTGTGAGTTATTTTTGGGCTGTGAGGCTCATTTCGCACTATGGAAGAAGCTGTTCTGCCTTGTGCCCCGTTCTAAGAAGGGATCAATATATCAAGTGGGCGGAGCCGAAGTGTGGCGTATCGCTGGGACCAGATACCTATCCGGGACCCCGAAGAAGACGTCCGAAGACTGGCCTTCAGAATGGTTTTATATAGAAGATGTCCCCCTTTCGGACGCTATTCGGATCGGCCTTCCGGAGTTTGACAATGCCCCTTGGAAGAAGCGCCAGAGCTGGTGTCCACGAAGCCCCCTGGAGGAAGACGACTGGGACATTCTTTATCTGATGAGCCGGATAAGCTCTTTAGCTCGATCCGGATTGACCATGATCAAGGTCATGGCTATATGCATTATGCGGGGGGTGCAGCCGCTCCAGTACAGAGGCCACCCCATGTGGGACTTCAACGGGGAGGATGACGCCACCCACCACGGCCGCAAAGGGCCGGGATCTGCTGCTGATCTAATAAAGATCTTTTCCACTTTGTACAATGGAGAAGAGGAGGAGTTCCTCTATATCAACCCGCAGGGCGGATTCTCCATGTACAATCCTCCGAGCTGGGTAAGCGGAGATTTTTTCTCACCCATCCGTTTAGTATTCCCGTAGTTTAAGTATTCATTCTAGTGATTTCATCGCAGGAGTTGCGCCAGGCAGTAAAGGAGATAAACAACCCTCCTCCATAGCCCGAGGACCCTGGACGATCCCTTAACCCGGCCTCCCAGGAGGACCCGGACATATCCGTGGAGCTGATCGACGGGTTTTTTTACCAAAGGAGTAATGCCAATACCTTGGTGGCCATTACGGCTGATTACCCTGGGCTAGTTCCAACCTCATAGGTGACTGAGACCGAAATCCCAGCACTTAAAAAGGGGTCTGTCCTTGTGCTCTTTTTTTCATTGCCGTATAACAGCCGTGTCTTGCAGGGGAGGTCCTCGGGGCAGCAGGTCGAGCCTATGGCAACTAGCCAACAAGGGGCCGCTAGGCCAGGCAGGCTGAAAAGATCCGCAGTCCGGATTGAGGCACCGGCGCAGCAGTATAGCGCGCCGTCTTTATTGCAAGACATTACTTACAGAGGCATATTAACGCCCGTGCCTTCTTTTGAGGAGAAAGAGCGCTCGCCGGACTATACCCGGAGAGGCTACCAACCGTGCCTCCACAAGCCAGGCTCCAAGGCCGGACTCAGGGGTGGGAATGAGTACAAGGCGTGCACCGGGTGCTCCTCCGACAGAGGATACGGATGGACTATCCACCACCCCTTCTGTTGGGGATATTACTACTGGAGGTAAACCGGCCTTATGTACTCGGGTTGACTCTTTGAAGATTAGAAGCCCATGAAGATATAAAGATGATGGCGCTTTACGGAGGGCCCAAAGGCGGGTTACAGTCTGTAAATGTAAACAGACCTAGTCATGTAACTTGTATAGTAAGATAGAAAGAGAGAGGCCGAACCAGATACGTTTATAAACCAGCTTCGGGACTCTGTAGCCCGGCGGGTGTCAACCTATGTATATAAAGGGACGACCCGGCTGCGGTTTAGGGACAGACAACAACAACTCGAGAGCCAGACAAAGCGGATTCGCTCCCTGGCCTTCGAAACCCTAGCAATACCAATCACAACTAGATGTAGGCTTTTACCTTCATCGAAGGGGCCGAACTAGTATAAACTCCCATGTCCCCTTGTTCGGTTTAAACCCTTTAAGCTAACCCGTTGCGATGGCTCCACGACTAAGTCCTTTCACGAGGACATCTGCCGTGACAAACCCACGACAGTTGGTTCCCACCGTGGGGCTATCACATGATGGTTTTCAGTTCTTGAAGGGCAGCTTCGATGGACTCAATGGTTACGCTGTGGGCCGGATGACGAAGAGTCGCCGCGGCAAGCTCTACATCAACAACTCAGGATGGGGTCCCGAGGCCGATTCAATCGAATACGGTACCGGGTCTCCTTTGGTGGGATTCACGTCTTCATCGGCAAGATTGGCGAACCGGCTCCCGAGCTGGACATCTACACCGACATCATCGAAACGGCTCGGCGTGCAAGTTCTTCGCCGGTTCAGCCCGAGGCAAGGCATGTTTTCGTAGGTGTCGTCCATGGATCAGGGTACGAGGATGGTCCAGTGCCCGATGGAGAAACCGTAGTCTGCTCTGATGACGAGTCTTCTGGAGAAACCGAATCGCTTTACCAGTTGCAGGACGGACGGATTGAGGGAGGAACCGAGGGCAATAGTATTCCGGATTCCTCCGGTCTGCCAAACCGGGCCGCCATCTTCATGGTCAGCACACAATCGGCGCCTCATTCATCTACCGCCGCAGCGATGCTCTCCGGTTCAACGACGGCCACACCAGCAGGGGCAGGAAGCTCGGCGCCACCTCCGCCCCAAGTCTTGTCTGATTTGTTCGACGCTCTGGCAACATTGATGTCTGCGGAGGTGGACGCAGCAGCCAGGGATCAGCACGATGCGGAGATTGCAAAAGTGAAAGATCAGATAGCCCAGGCTAAAGCGGACCTGGCAGTAGAGAACGTCAGGATGGCTACGGAGCGGGCCGAGTGGGAAGCACAGGCTTACTGGATTAGACTGGATCAGAATGCTTCAGAGGAAGTCATAAGAAGAAAGTACCGATCACGTCTCCCGTCAGGTAATGAGCCACAGAATCTTTTCAACACGCCAGGTACAGGAGCTGGTAACCAACCCACACTAAACCAGGCGGAGGCACCGGGAGCAGGAGTGCCAGTTCAGCCGCGCACGATGGACCTGCCTCACTAGAACAATGTTGTACCATCAACGCCGCCCGGGCATTATTCCAATCCGTTGGACAACATTGTGGCTGCTGCTTCACGCCTGGCGGCCCTCCCAACCGACGCCGAGTCACCAGTTGCAGTGGAAGCGCGTCAGGCCAGGGATCACCTTCAGACAGCACTAAATCAACAGCAAGCATATTCACACAGCCGTGAGAGGATTCATTCCACTCCCCGTCCAAGCCGGAGTTATAGAAGACACGAGGAAGACGAACCGGCTGTGTCCAGTAGTGCACGCCACTGAAATTCGCCATGAGGGAACAACCCAGCCGGGGGAGGTGCTAATGCACAAGATGCTGTGGACCATGGCCGCGCACGTCGAGATGCCGAGTTGACAGCTCGACACGAAGCACGAAGGCATACTCCGGTGCACCCCACCGCCTCCGTGGAGCCAGGGGCGATGTTCAGTTCCTTAGGGGTACCGTGTTTAACTCCCGCTTTGCGTAATGTGCGACTACCCAAGGATTTCAAGGGACCTCGTAAGGTACCAAATTATACCGCTGATTTGCAGCCAGAGGCGTGGGTGGAGAGCTATGAGATGGCTATGGAGATGTTAGATGTGGATGAGGCGGTGTGTGCTAAATATTTCACCATGATGTTGGAAGGAACAACTCGCACTTGGTTGAAGAGCTTGCCAACCAACTCTATTGGATCATGGGCCGAACTGAAGCACCGGTTTATCCAGAACTTCAAGGATACATGTAAGCAGCCAATGTCAATTGTAGATCTGTCCGCTTGTGTCCAAGAGGAAGGGGAGTCCAATACCAATTGGGTCAAATGGGTCTCGGCGATTTTGCATTCATCAGATCATATCAATACAGACACCGTAGTGTTAACGTTAGAGGGCAATTGCCGTTTCAAACCGTTGAAACAGAAGTTGGGAAGGCTCAAACGGCACTGCAATGACATGTTGACACTCATGGCCGCTTGGGTTAAATATGCCGATTCAGATAATACCAAGGATCCGGATTCAGAGGAGGACACATCGGAGAAGGGTAAGAAGAACGGCAATGCCAAGGACCAACAACACAATCCGGCAGGCCATGAAAACACAGGTAAGCGCAAGGCCGACAGTGGATCGGACTTTGTCGCAAATACCAACGCGCAGGAGAATGGCCAGCGTCGTAAAGGCAAGCAGCCCCAGAGGGGTGGAGGTGTAGGCAACAATTTGGAGCATTTGTTAAATCAGCCTTGTCCAAAGCACGGATCAAAGGAGAAACCGGCATCACATCTCTGGAAAGATTGTTATATCATGCGGGATTTCAAGAATTCCAATATGTTCCAATATGACAGCCCGCCCGGCGGTTCAGGAGGAGGTTTCCACGGGCTGGGTTACGGAGGTGGTGGTTCCGGTTCAGGGTTTCCACGCAATCAAACCGGACACATCAATCAAGGACACCAAGGCAACCAGGGAGGTTACAACCATCAGGGGAGTCAGCAACAGTAGCAGCAGTCGGGTTATCAGAGCAATCCCAAACAGCTGAACAGCGGGCAATATCATGTCTTCACTACTAGTTTGTGCAAACGTGATCAGAAGCTTCACAAAAGGGCAGTCAACTCTATTGAACGGCAGTACCTCAGTATTTACGCTGGTCGGAGCAACCTATTTTGTGGAGCAGAGAGGATCACCCGCCCCGGGTTGATAATCCAGGTCATTTGGCCTTAGTAGCCCCTCAAGTTGGGGGATACAGGTTCACTAAAGTGCTCATGAATGGGGGAAGTAGTATCAATATTGTATTATGATAGATTCCGCCGTATGGGGTTGACAGATAAGGATCTTAAACCGTCGAATACAGTATTTCATGGTGTGGTGCCTAGTAAGTCTGCATATCCCATTGGTAAGATATCTTTGGAGGTAGCTTTTGGAGATGAGTATGATTCAAGGTCAGAAACATTGACATTTGAGGTGGTGAAAATCAAAAGTCTGTACCACGCCTTGTTTGGGCGGCCGGTTTATGCTAAGTTTATGGCAAGGCCATATTATGTTTACCTACAGCTTAAAATGCCAGGTCATAAGGGGACTATCATAATACATGGAAGTAGAAAGATTGCTTTGGAGTGTGAAGAAGGCGATGCGGCTTATGCTGAGTAAGTTTGTGCCACGGAGGAGTTAAAATTCTATAAGGAGCAAGTTGATCCGGCAGACATGACCTCCTTAAAAAAGCCAACTATGGAACATGATCCAGCATTGAAGTTCAAATCAGCTACGGACACTAAGATGGTTGACTTTGTCCCTGGCGATTCATCCAAATAGTTCAGCATCAACGCTAACCTGGATCCCAAATAGGAAAGCACGATCATCGAGTTCATCCGTGAGAATCGGGACATCTTTGCATGGAAGCCTTCTGACATGCCAGGTGTACCAAGAGAACTCACTGAGCACACACTCAACATTGATCCTAAATTCAAACCGGTCCGACAGTTCCTCCGCCATTTCAACGAGGAAAGACGCAAGGCTATAGGTGAAGAGGTAGCTCATTTGTTGGCTGCTGGGTTTATTGTTGAAGTTTTTCATCCAGAGTGGTTAGCCAATCCGGTGCTAGTTCTTAAGAAAAACGGCACTTGGCGCATGTGTGTGGACTACACAGATTTAAAAAGGCTTGCCCTGCAGACCCCTTTGCTCTCCCTCGCATTGATCAGATAATTGATGCTACGGCGGGTTGTGACCGTTTGTGTTTTTTGGATACTTACTCTAGTTATCATCAGATCAAAATGGCAGTTAAGGACCAGGAGAAGACAACCTTTATAACTCCCTTTGGAGCCTTCTGCTATGTTTCCATGCCCTTTGGACTCAAGAGTGCCCAGGCAACTTACCAGCGATGTGTTTAGAATTGCCTTCATAAGAAAATTGGGCGCAATGTTCATGCGTATGTAGATGATATTGTGGTCAAATCCAGAAAGGAGGGGACGTTGATAGATGATGTACGGGAAACCTTTGACAATCTCCAGTTTATAAGATGATGCTCAATCCGGAGAAGTGTATTTTCGTTGTCCCAGCAGGCAAGCTCTTAGGCTTTCTGGTTTCAAACAGAGGTATTGAGGCTAATCCGGAAAAGATTGCAGCAATTACGTCCTTGGCTAAACCGGCGTGTATTAACGATGTGCAAGGTCTGGCCAGCCGGATTACAGCCTTGAGCTGGTTTATCAGCTGCCTTGGAGAGAAGGCCATCCCCTTATATCAGATGCTCAAGAAAACAGATAACTTTGTCTGGAGTGAGGCAGCTGATAAGGCGTTTGAAGATCTGAAGAGGCAGCTAGTGGAACCGCCCGTGCTGGCAGCACCGATCGATAAAGAGCCATTATTACTATATGTGGCTGCTAATGCCTGGGCTGTCAGCATAGCCATTGTGGTAGAGCGCAAGGAGCCTGGCAAAGAGTATCCGGTTCAACGGCCGGTTTATTATATCAGTGAGGTGCTCATTGAGTCAAAGCAGAGGTATCCGCATTGGCAGAAATTGGTGTATGGGGTGTTTATGGCAAGCCGGAAGCTCAAACACTATTTTCAGGGCCATCCTATCACAGTGGTCAGTTCAGCTCCTCTGGGCGACATCATTCAAAACAGAGAGGCAACTGGCCGGATTGCCAAGTGGGCCATTGAGCTTGGACCTCACGGGCTCAAATATATACCCCGCACGGCGATCAAGTCCCAGGCACTCGTATATTTCATCAACGATTGGACGGAGTTATAGGCACCTGAGGAGAAACCTAATATTACATATTGGACTATTCATTTTGATGGGTCCAGACAGTTAGAGGGTTCGGGGGCTGGAGTCGTATTAACTTCCCCACGAGGTGACAAGCTTTGTTATGTCCTCCATTTAATGTTCCCTTGTACTAACAATGCAGCTGAATATGAGGCGTTACTCCATGGTCTTCGGATGGCTAAAGAGATGAATTTGAGCCGGGTTAAGTGCTTCGATGATTCAGATCTAGTGGCTCAGCGAGTGTCTAGCACGTGTGATTCTAAGGACCCACTCATGGCTGCATATCGGCGAGAAGCGGACGCCGTGGCTGGTCACTTTAAAGGTTATCAGGTGGACCATATAGACCGGCGGAAGAATGAAGCGGCGGACGCTTTAAGTCGTCTTGGTTCCCAACGTAAACCGGTTCCGCCCAATGTCTTTCTTGATGTATTGCACAATCCGTCAGTCAAAATACCAACCGAAGAAGATTTGGCTATTCCTGATCAGGGGGCTCAGTTGGTGGCAGCTCTGCATGCCATACCGGATTGGACAATCCCATATCTGGATTACATGAACCGGGGCGAGTTACCAGCTGAGGAAACGTTGGCTCGACAGATAATCCGGCGTTCCAAGTCCATGACCATACTCAATGGGGAGTTACATTGTTACAGTGTTTCAGGAGCAATTCAGCGATGCGTTTCTCCTCAAGAAGGTTGTGAGATTTTGCGAGAAATTCATGAAGGGGATTGCGGTCACCATGCCGGTTCAAAGTCATTGGTTGCTAAAGCTTTTCGTCACGGTTTTTACAGGTTGACGGCGCATGCTGATGCGGAGGATTTAGTCAAAAGATGTGATGGATGTCAAAAGTTTGCCCGCCGTGCGCACGTTCCGGCTCAAGAGTTGCGGATGATTCCAATTACGTGGCCGTTTGCAACTTGGGGGCTGGATATGGTTGGACCCTTCAAGCGCTCCAAGGACAAAAAGACCCACCTGTTAGTAGCAGTTGATAAATTCACTAAATGGGTAGAGGCTGAGCCAGTTAGCAAGTGTGATGGAGCCACGGCGGTTCAATTCATCAAAAAGGTGATATTCCGGTTTGGCTTTCCACGTAGCATTATAACAGATAATGGCACTAACTTATCAAAAGGAGAGATGGAAGAATTCTGTCAACGTGAGCACATCCGGCTTGATCTAGCATCGGTGGCTCACCCCCAATCTAATGGTCAAGCGGAAAGGGCAAACCAAGAAATTCTACGGGGTATCAAATGAAGGCTTATGGTTCCCTTAAAGCGGATGCCGGGTTGTTGGGTCGAGGAGCTACCTTCTGTGTTATGGAGCATCAACACCAAACCCAATAGGTCTACGGGTTACACGCCTTTCTTCATGGTTTATGGAGCAAAGGCAGTTCTTCCTAGTGACATCCGTCATGATTCGCCCCGTGTGGCAGCTTATGTTGAAGCTGATAATGAGAAAGCACGTCAGGATTCTCTGGACCTGTTGGATGAAGAGCGGGATCTTGCAGAAGCACGTTCGGCGATTTATCAACAAGATCTCCAACATTATCACAGCCGCCGGGTTAAAACTAGAACCTTTCAAGAAGGTGATTTGGTGCTCCAGCTCATCCAGGACAAGACTTATATGCACAAGTTATCCCCCCCTTGGGAAGGACCCTTTGTGGTCAGCAAAAATCTGCACAACGGATCCTACTACCTCATTGATGTTCGAGAGCATGAAGACTCACGTCAATCGGAGGAGGAGACAAAGCGGCCATGGAACATAGCTCTCCTTCGGCCTTACTATACTTGAAGCCATAGGCTCTTCACCTGTACACATTTATGACAGTGTATATACCATATAATTAACCGGAGCCTCCGTTATAAGCGGGGTATCTGTTCTTTCTTATATCATATGTGTTCTTTTCCAAGTTAACGGTCAAAGCGGAGTCTTTGTTAAACCGGCTTTAGCACTTGCATAAAGATAAAGAAAATAACTAGGGGGCTTGGTCATATTTGAACCATAGCTACACCTCTTGATAGGCATTTCAGCCAAACAAGGAAAAAATTTGTGGATCCAAAGAGAGTATGGTACACAATACAAACTCAAACATAGGCACACGCTGAGCATGGCTCACAAAGTTACTTGGGGGCTCTTTTTGCAAAACAACAAAGAGTTTGAAAGGACCCTTGTAATTGGCTATCAAGCCACGGCTTGGAAGCCTTGTGTATTCACCTAAAACCCCGGGTTAACCTGCCTTCATCAAGTAAGCCACTCCTATCCAGGTAATCCTGGCATGACCCATCGAACGTGTGACAAGTCAATCTTTCACAGACCCTGAACTTGTCACAGTCAAAACAATGATTGGTTAGTTAGAGGCCCATCTTAAAAGGCTTTGTTAAATGGTTTAACTCAGAGGCCTGGCAGCCCATGAAAAGCCTCGATTTGGAGCCTGGCAGCTCGTAAAAAGCCTCACATATTTTCTTATTTGAATTTTGTTTGTTGACAATCATAAGTATTTTTTGATAAACCGGCGTCCTTGACCTGGCTTGCTTTCCAATCACCAGTTGTTGGCACATGATCAGTTATAAACCGGTGGTCATTAACCCGGTCTGGTTTGATTAAATCACCAGTGTTATAAAGAAAATCCGGTGGTTATACCGGTCCGGTTTAATAGATATACCGGCATTATGAAGATGAAATTACCAAACGTACCGGGTTGGTGTTAAACACCTTTGCTGTATACACATTTGGTCAATGAATGAGGTATGTTCTGTACATTATTTTTTGTACAAACACTTGATTATTCAGCTAAAGTACTATATACTTCTTGGATATCGGCGGTAAACCGCTAGACACTTTTTAAGTTTTTTGGACCCAGGAAGGCAAGTCATCATAGGCTATGCATAAAATATATCCTGAAGGGCGGCACAGATTGTCACAAAGCATTATGAAACATGCTCGATGGCATGGCAGATAAACAAAGTTTCAGCTATCCTATTACATGAAGCTTCAAAGCGGTTCAAACAGTGTCATTGTTTTTCACAGTAGCCATATAAACCGGCGACCGGATCAAGACTCTTCATCACGACGGTTTGACGATTGCGGATCAGTTGGTGTTGGCACTTCTTCATCCCTCCCCAGCCGCTGGAAATCAGACGTTGACCAGTCGATTCCGGTTAAAGCTTGGAACACTGCCTCCTCATGGATAAGATCAGAAGGGTTAATATTAGGGGCATAAGTGTGCTTACGAATCGAAGGCACAAGTTCATCAACTTCATGGATATCGGCCAGCTGTCTTTTCCCTTCTGCATCATAAAACGGTTGAAAATGGGACAAATCGGTGTCCTCAGCCAATTTACTTGTCGCTGGCCGCATCTGTTTGGTTAGCCGCCGAAGATCATCATTGTCAAAGTT
The DNA here is from genome assembly GCF_002162155.2 of Triticum dicoccoides. Classification (NCBI taxonomy): domain Eukaryota; kingdom Viridiplantae; phylum Streptophyta; class Magnoliopsida; order Poales; family Poaceae; genus Triticum; species Triticum dicoccoides. Next base: position 215,140,966 of record NC_041388.1, read on the forward strand.
TGAACCGTCTTCTTTAACACTTGGATATCCTTTAATGATATCCTCTGCTTCAAGGTCTGGAATCCAGGCCTTGGCTCGAATAAGGGCGGTTAATGCTCCTGCCCTCGCAGCGTTTCTTTTCAACTCGCCAATACGCGCCGGTAACATGCCCAGCTTCTCAAGGGTCTCCTTAATCAACGTCGGCGCCGGTTTGTTATAAGCCGCTGTACTAATGGCTCGCTGAGATCCAGATTATAGCTGCTTAACCAATGTATATGCTGCTTTGAGCTTCATCCACACATTTGTACCAAGATGAGTGATCCGAGTTCCTGCCAAAGATTTTATCAATATTTTGGTCAATTTTAAGATTAATTGACTGGTGCAACATACATAAGCAGACACTTACCAAAGATAGCAGAGGTCATAGCATTGATTTGGCGCTTCAAACCGGCTAGTTCTTCAACCGCCGATTTCAGGGCTTCCTCGGCATCTACAGCTCTTTTTGTCGAACCGGCTTTTTCGGTTTCTCATTCAGCACGGTCTCAGTTGAAGGATTCTTTCAGTTTTTCCATTCCGTCCAGGGCCTGTGTCAGCTCCTCTTTGGCTTTTGCAGCTTCGACTTGTTGAGACTTCACATTTTCTTGCAAGTCAGAGTTCTAGGCATCTTTGCTTCTTAGTTCAGCCTGCAACATTGAAGGTATATTCAACAAAACAACATATTTATGCAATAAGTATAAAGCATATAACAAGTTATCCACTTCATACTTGGGGGCTAATGCCTATTTGCTCTCAAATACTACCCTCTATACAAGTCTCCAAAACAATGCAAGCACTATCCTTGACACTTGGGGGCTAATGTACGTTTGTTCTAAACCGGTGGTGTGGATTAAAAACCGGATTCACTTGTCAAGTTAAACCGGCCTTTGGGGGCTATGCTGCAGAACATTATCTAATTTTTCAAACATGAGTCCTATCTATGATTGAGGACACGCGTTCGCAAGGATCAATGATGAAGTGTCACAAAGATCCAGTTTATGATTAACAATCATAAAACGGCTCTTGGAGGCTACTTGGAATAATATTTCAGCTATAAATCAACGTGCACCAGAGAAGTATTTACCTCATATCGTTCTTTCATCAAATTCACCAAACCGGCTTCATAATCCCGGTTTGAGTGCAGACGGTTCAAGAAGCCGGAATGAAGCTCATTAGCGTTAAGATGAGCATAGTTTGATAAGTCGCTGCTCCATTTTCCTTTATCCCTAGCAATTTGCTCTTCTTTGGCACTATGCTGAGCCAAAATGATGGGATGTCCAGGAGAGCTATGGCCTGTTCCAGTAATAATAACATCATCACCTTGGCCTTCAGGATTTTTTGGGGGATGATGATGGAATTTTAGTGCCTTTCATTGGATTAGCCCGGTTTGGTTCTGCCGGTTCAGTATCAGGGGCGGCAGGCTCGGCATCTGTTGGTTCGTCAGTATGTTGGCCGTCAAGGGGTGGATCACCAAAAGTTGTTTCAGGATGGAGGCCTTCCGGTTCACCAGTTTTGTCCAGTTCGCCTCTTGGTTCTTCTTCTTCGGCAACAGGGTCTTCCGGCAGATTGGTGACCTAAGCTTTCTTGCTGGGTCTAGCTTTGGCCCTACAAACAGAATAAAAAAGGGTTAGCATCCTATTCAGAAGATGTAGGGCGCATTGAAAGGAAAGGTTTTTCATAACTTACCCAGCCACAGTTTTCAAAGGGGGAGTTGAGTTGCTGTCGATTCACCAGAAGAGGAAGGAGGTGTCACCTGATAATTTGAATCAGATGGATTAAGAGGCTGTCTGAAATAACCTGCCTTGGGATAAGAATGGTCAGAAGTAGGAGAGACCTCAGACCGGCGCCTCCGAACCGGAGTATCATGTAAACCGGCAGAGGTGACCTGTTGGCCACTTTGCCGGGTTGTCCGGCGAGCTTCATGCTGCTGAGTCATCAAAATAAATGTTGGATCCAAATGACCAAGAGGATGAGAAAAGCTTACTTTCCGGATTGTTTGGCGAGTTTTTTGTGTTGGCATAGAGTCTGAACCGGAGGAAAGGGTAATTACCTCTACGTCCTCAGCCTGACTAGCTTCTGCCTCCTCCTGAGGAAGATCATTGTTAACAAGATGCACAAAAAGAGAGACAAGTGAGTCAAGTTCTACCTCAACTTCTGGGTCATCAGTATCATCAGCAAGTTCCATAATAATCCGGTCAGCCATTTTCCGCTTTGACCTCCATTTTACGGCTTTGGTCTTCGGGCGGGTTGGTTTGATCACTTTATCTCCAGTTGGCTTTGCCGCTTTCTCTATGGATTTCCGTTTCCAGAAATAGTCATCACCCTATATATATATAAGAAAGAAGGTTTAAATCTTGTATAAGTCAAAGATATTAGAGATGAAGAGGATGTGTAATGCTTACAGCGGGCGGTTTCTTCTTGGTGTAGAAGGGACTCAGACCGGTTTGACTACAGACCAGTTCCGATTCATTTAGAATTTTCTTTACACCTTCAGTAACTTCTTCCTCGGATAATTGGATGTTGTAGTGCCGTTGAGGATCGTCAACTTCACAGGTATATTCGCACATTAAACCGGGATGCCGGCTTAGCGGCAAGATACTCCAGGATATCCAACAACGCACAAAATCCACACATGTTAAACCGTTTGCCATAAAGGCCCAGAGCTTGGTGATTTGAGGAGCGTATTTTGCCCTTTCTGAAGAGCTCATGCGTTGTGGCATTGGGTGAGTATTGGATAACCTATGGTCACGGAAGCCGGGGAGGGGATTTTCATCCTCAGGCGAAGTGTCTCTGCAATAGAACCATGTTTGGTTCCATTCCTTTGGGTGGCTATGGTGTTTGGCATGAGGAAATTCCACTTCTTTCTGCTTTTGAATTGAGACACCACCAAGCTCTGTGTTCGGGCCATTCACAAACTCTGTGAGCCGGTTTAAGTGAAAGAAATCCCGGAACAATTCTGCAGTTGGTTCTTCTTGTAAATAGGCTTCACATAAGACTTGGAAATTACATAAGTTGGAGGCTGAGTTGGGACCAATATCTTGTGGATGCAGTTGGAAGCTGGCAAGTACATCTCGATAAAATTGTGACCCTGGCGGTTTGAAACCACGGCCTATATGGTCAACAAAGATTACCACCTCGCCTTGTCTTGTGGTTGGAGGATTCTCTGTTCCTGGAACTCGCCATTTGATCTCAGTTTTCTTAGGCAGAGAGCCGATGCTAACCATCTCATTCAATTGATCTTCAGTAACCCGATAACGAGCCCAGTTGCAGGCAGTGAATTGTTTGGCCATTGCAAAGCGAACAATCTGAAAATGAAAGGCCGGTTTATAAATTACGCATGATTATACACAAGAGACAAGGGAGTAAGAAACATGCTGATATGATAACTGGTACAACCGGGGATTAGTATAATGAGAGAAAGGTAATGCTAGCGCAGGATTGATCAGACACTGTTAAACCGGAGCATAATTATCAAGGTAACATGCTCTTCCGGTTTATCAGAGGGCTAATGGCATAGACTATTTATACAGGGATAAACCACTTATATTGGTGCGAGGAGAAACGGATCTCACAGGAACATTGAAACAGATCTCACAGTGATGTATAAAACTTTCAGATCTAAAGATAAGACAGAAAAGCAAAAATAATTGGATCTTGAAGGGCTGCAGAACTGAAGCAATTTTTGACAGATTAGATCAGTTCTTTGCGCATAAGGATTTGTGATGATCATGGTAGGTAAGCTATGGCAAGAGATGCATCAAGCATGAAGTGTCCATCTATTAAAGGAAGAACTGGAAACCATAGCACTGATGAACTTCGGAAGAACTGTGAAGAATGTCGAAACCCTAGAATAGATCTATGGTGAAAAAAGCAGAGAGCTTAGCGGAGCTGGTGAGGAAGCGGAAGGGCGCCGCAGTTTTCTGGTGCATTCAGGGCGATGCAGCAGCCAAGGTCGGAGCAGAGACGACGGTCGACGGTGGCAGCGAAGTTCCAAAGGCTGAGCAGCACGAGGAAGACGACGCGAAGAGGCATGGGGGGAAATGGTGAAAATGACCCCTCGGTCCTATTTATAAGGCGAAATGAAAAAAATGGCAAGTACGGGAATCAAGGAGCCCAAAAAATGGATAAGTTAATAAAGGTGTCGCCTCGATGACTGGATATATATTAAATGAAGGAAATCTCCAACATCAACAGATGGATGACGTCAGGACGGTTTATCGTAATTTTGAAGTATGACGTCATGGCGGTTTACAAGATCAAAAATGAAGATAAGAGAGAAGATTTTTTCTAAAGTGTGGAAGATTGACATGAACAAGTTCAAATCAATCTGGGTCCTAATGTTGGGGATATTACTACTGGAGGTAAACCGGCCTTATGTAGCCGGGTTGACTCTTTGAAGATTAGAAGCCCATGAGATGTAAAGATGATGGCGCTTTACGGAGGGCCCAAAGGCGGGTTACAGTCTATAAATGTAAACCGGCCTAGTCATGTAACTTGTATAGTAAGATAGAAAGATAGAGGCCGAAACGGATACGTTTATAAACCGGCTTCGGGACTCTGTAGCCCGGTGGGTGTCAACCTATGTATATAAAGGGATGACCCGGCCGCAGTTTAGGGACAGACGACAATAACTCGAGAGCCAGACAAAGCGGATTCGCTCCCTGGCCTTCAAAACCCTAGCAATACCAATCACAACTAGACGTAGGCTTTTACCTTCATCGAAGGGGCCGAACTAGTATAAACTCCCGTGTCCCCTTGTCCGGTTTAACCCCTTTAAGCTAACCCATTGCGATGGCTCCACGACTAAGTCCTTTCACGAGGACATCTTCCGTGACAAACCCACGACACCTTCCGAGGTGGAAAGTGCCATGAACCATAGACGTCGTCGGACTGTTCTTCGTGACGCTTGTTTCTCCCAAGAGGCTTTAGATGCCTTCAACTCGGGAGATGCGCACCTCTGTGCCGCTCAAAATGTCTAGCCAGAGCCATGGAGCAGTATGTAAAAGACATACGGGTGAGAAAATTTGATGATTATATATATCAGTAGCCCCTGAGACTTGAAACATTTAGGATAAATGATTTAAGGATCATTTGTTATGTAGGTTCTTACAGAAAAGAATACTCAACTGTCCCAGGAGTTGGCAGAGTGCAAAGGCCAACTTCAGGCCGCATTGTCCGCCGCAGGGGAGCCCAAAGAGACCCCCGCTGGTAACATATCCGTCAAATGTTAAGTATAATATTAGAGTGTGGCTTTATATGCGAATCTGACGATAAAATTGTAGATGATGCTGGAATGAATCCGGATAAGCAGCAGCTCATATGCCAGCTGAAGGAGAAGAATGATCTCCAAGATTCCAACACCAAGCTGGGCGTGGAACTAAAAGATGTTCATCCCCAACTGTTGGATTCTGTTAAGGAGAATCGGTGGCTTCGACGCGGCATATTTAGTAAGTGCTTGAACAAACTTTGAAAATAGTTCGGTGAGGAAGCTGGCTGGTAGAGTTATGTCTGTAGGTATGCTAACAGGACATCCTGCCGAGGAGATGCCTAGTTCAACGGGTGATCTTCTTCCCGAGCTCGCACAGTTGCACGAACGAGTTCAGCAGGTGATGCAAGGTGTTGCCCAGGCCTTGTGGGCGTCCGTCTCCATACCCGAAGGCCTTGGAGAGCTTGTAGAAAAGCTGAAGGGAGCACGGCGGCGTTTACGATTATGGAAGATATCGGCCTGACGTCAGGGCGCCAAGGAGGCTTGGGCAATGGTGAAGACACAGTACACGAAGGCTGACCCGAACCACATGGCCGAAGTCAGACTTGTGGGGTCTGACGGCAAGGAGATCCCTGTGAATTTAGTGTCCGGTCAAGTAGAATTGGCCGCAAAGTATTCCCAACAAGACTGTAGACTAGACAGCCTATTGGAGAGCATTGAGGAGGAATTCAACCAGTCAAATTGACTATGTAATTGTAAAGTGACATATATGATGTCTTCTAGCCGGATTGTAGATCGTTTGTCATGGCGGACCTTTTCGCTTCAACCTCGGGACCCGACAGTCCGGAGTGTATCCGAATACCCTCTCGGTTATATAAGAACCGGGGCATGCGTGGAGACCAGGTGTAGGGGTCATTAGTGCTTTATCAGACAAGTGCCCAACTAGTTATGTTATATTACATGGGTAGTAAGAAACACCAGAGAGAATAGTTCCGTTAAGGGTTCCTTTCCCTGGGTAGGCATTCCATAAAGTGCATGTCCGGACTGCGACAAGAAGCATAGTAAAAACGTCTGGGGGTAGATATGGTTAATAAATAAAAGTCATCTTTTGTTCACCGACCGAATATTCTCTTAAGAATGCTAGCTTTCAGCTTCACCCAGTCTGAGGTACACGTCCGGCTGACCCGGCGGTAACATTTGCATAGGTGCTCCCCTTATTCCCTAGCCGAATTAACGGGAACGTAGGGCATAAATACAAGAGCCAGGCAACCCAGCTTGGCCAAAACTTAAGTCATATCGATGCATATGATGGTGAAAAAAGGTACATGCGTAAGTATAACGCATGTGTTGGGTGTGATGCCCAAGTAAATAATTTAAGCTTCTATGAAAGAAGCCCCCAGTTGTAGATAGTGCGGCTAGCACCTCCATAATGTACGAGTGAGGCACAAGGTGACCCGTGGAGGTCTAGAGGAATAAAAGAAAGAAAGGGAAACAAGACAGACGACGCATATGCGGAAAATGGACAAAGGGAGGGGACTAACATAAAGTCCGGTGCTAGGCATAGAATCTTCGGAGCTTGGCTGCGTTCCATGGGTTCGGCTCGAGTCGACTAGTCGATGCATCCCGCAGTCAGTACACTCTGCCGGTCAGAACTTGGTCGATGATGAAGGGACCTTCCCATTTGGGCTCTAGCTTGTTCTTTTTCTTATCCGGCAGCCGGAGAATTAGTTCGCCAACGTTATAAGTTTTGGCTCGTACTTCTCTGCTTTGGTATCTGCGAGCCTGTTGCTGGTAAAATGCGTAACGGGCTTTGGCTACGTCGCGCTCTTCCTCCAAGGTGTCCAGCCTGTCCTGCCGATCGAGCTCGGATTCTCTTTTTTCGTACATGCGCACTCGAGGTGAGTCATGAATTATGTCACAGGGCAGGACTGCCTCTGCGCCGTACACCATAAAAAATGGTGTGTATCCGGTACTACGATTCGGCATGGTCCGCAGCCCCCAGAGTACAGAGTTGAGCTCCTCTACCTAGTGTGTGTCAGACTCTGTTAAGGAGCGCACTAGTCTGGGTTTAATGCCGCTCATTATAAGACCATTTGCTCGTTCGACTTGACCGTTGGTTTGTGGGTGATAGACTGAAGCATGATCGAGCTTGATGCCCATTTAGGTGCACCAGAGTTTTACCTCGTTGGCCGTGAAGTTTGTGTCGTTATCAGTGAGGATGCTGTGGGGGACGCCGTAGCGATGTACAACCCCGGATATGAAATCTTTCACCGGTCCGGATTCGGCTGTTTTAACCGGTTTGGCATCTATCCATTTGGTGAATTTATCCACCATGACAAGTAAGTATTTTTTCTTGTGGGTTCCACCTTTAAGGGGTCCAACCATGTCAAGCTCCCAGACCGCAAAGGGCCATGTAATGGGGATTGTTTGGAGGGCGATGGGTGGCATATGACTTTGATTTGCAAAGAGCTGGCAACCGGGACAATGCTGGACTAAGTCCTGTGCGTCTGCCCGGGCCGTTGGCCAATAGAATCATGTACGGAAGGCCTTGCTCACAAGGGCCCGGGCTGCGGCGTGATGACCGCCAAGTCCGGCATGAATTTCTGCCAAAAGGTTCCGTCCTTCCTCTTCGGAGATGCACCATTGAAGGACTTTGGAAGCGCTTTTTTTTGTATAATTCTCCCTCGTGGACCCTGTAGGCCTTTGATCGCCGCACTATGCAGCGTGCCTCATTTTGGTCCTCCGGGAGTTCCTCTCTAGTTAAGTAGGCTAGGAATGGTTCTGTCCACGGGGCAATAATGGCCATTATTTCGTGGGTTGATTGTGTTATTTCGGTGGCGGAGCCTCCGATTGTGTCAGAGAGTTCGGTATCGGGTATTTTGGCCGGGTCCGGACTGTTGTTACCGGTGTCCTTTTCCCATGCTACGGATGGCTTGAAAAGCCTTTCCAGAAAAATGTTGGGAGGGACCACGTCGCGTTTTGCGCCAATGCGGGCGAGGATATCCGCCGCCTGATGGTTTTCCCGAGCCACATGGTGAAATTCGAGCCCCTTGAACCGGGCTGACATTTTTAGGATGACATTGCGATAAGCGGCCATTTTTGGATCCTTGGCATCAAAGTCTCCATTTAATTGGGATATTGCAAGGTTTGAATCCCCGCACACCTGTAGGCGTTGAATGCCCATGGATACTGCCATCCGGAGACCATGTAGAAGGGCCTCGTATTCGGCTGCATTGTTGGAGTCCGTATACATTATCTGCAGTATGTATTGAACTGTGTCTCCTGTTGGGGACGTCAAAACGACGCCCGCCCCTAGACCAGCCAACATTTTGGAGCCGTCGAAGTGCATGATCCAGTTTGAATATGTGTCCTACTCTTTAGGGAGTTCGGCTTCCGTCCATTCAGCGACGAAGTCAGCCAAAACTTGCGATTTAATAGCTCGCCGTGGCTTGTAAGTTATGTCGAATGGGCGGTGCTCAATGGCCCATTTGGCAATCCGACCCGTCGCGTCGTGGTTGTTTATAATATCGTTAAGTGGTACTTCCGAGGCTACCGTTATCGAACACTCTTGAAAGTAGTGTCGCAGCTTCCTGGATGCCATAAATACCGCGTATGCTATCTTTTGATAATGCGGGTACCGCGATTTGCATGGAGTAAGGACAGTGGACACGTAGTAAACCGGCTTTTGAATGGGAAATTTGTGTCCGTCCACTTCTCGCTCGACGACAAGCACTGCGCTTACCACTTGATGAGTTGCCGCAATGTATAATAGCATTGGTTCGCCAATGTTTGGCGTGGCCAGGACTGGGTTTGTTGCCAACATGGGTTTTATTTCGTTGAGTCCGCCCATGGCGGCATCCGTCCAGTCAAAGCGTTCGGTACGCCGGAGGAGGAGATAAAGGGGTAATGCCTTTTCTCCCAAGCGGGGAGATAAAGCGGCTTAGAGCCGCCACGCATCCAGTTAGTTTTTGTATTTATTTGAGGTCTATTGGGGTAGCCAACTGTGACAACGCTCGGATTTTGGCCGGATTAGCTTCAATACCTCTACTGGAGACAATGAATCCCAGGAGCTTTCCTGCTGGTACGCCGAAGACACATTTTTCCGGATTGAGCTTGTTGTCATATGTTCGGAGGTTGTCAAATGTGAGCCTCAAGTCGTCTACTAGAGTTTCGACATTCTTGGTTTTAATGACCACGTCATCCACGCATGCCTCCACTATTTTCCCGATCTGGTTTGCCAGGCATGTCTTAATCATGCGCTGATATGTGGCACCGGCGTTTTTTAGCCCAAAGGGCATTGTGTTGAAGCAGAATGGGCCGTATGGTGTGATGAATGATGTTGCGGCTTGGTGGTAGCCGGAGTATGCGTCGAGGAAACACAATGAATCGTGTCCTGCGATAGCATCACTGATTTGATCGATGCGGGGGAGGGGGAAGGGATCCTTTGGGCAGGCCTTGTTAAGGTCCTTAAAATAGACGCACAAGCACCATGATTTGTCCTTCTTTGGTACCATCACCAAGTTTGCTAGCTAGTACGGATGTTTTATGCCTCTGATGAATCCAGCGTCCAATAGCTTGGCTAGTTACTCTCCCATGGCTTGTCTTTTAGGCTCGGAGAAACATCGAAGAGCCTGCTTGACTGGCTTGAACCCTTTTATGATATTTAGGTTGTGTTCAGCCAACCTGCATGGGATTCCTGGCATGTCTGAAGGGTGCCAGGCAAAAATATCCCAGTTCTCGCGTAGGAACTCTCGCAGTGCGGCGTCAACATCAGGGTTTAATTCTGCCCCGATGGAAGCTGTTTTGGTAGGGTCGGTTGGATGGACTTGGAATTTGACTATTTTGTCCGCCGGCTTAAAGGAGGTGGACTTGGATCTTTCATCGAGTATCACGTCGTCCCTGTTTACCGTGGAGCGCAGCGCAGTTAGTTCTTCGGCCGCTAGGGCTTCGGATACTGCCTCAAGGGCCAGTGCAGCTGCCTTATTTTCGGCGCAGAGTGCTATGTCCGGATCACTAACAAGAGTGATGATTCCGTTGGGCCCGGGCATTTTGAGCTTCATGTACCCGTAATGGGGTATGGCTTGGAAGATTGTGAACACCTCCCGCCCTAATAGAGTCTGGTATCCGCTGCTGAACGGGGCCACTTGGAATGTAATTTCTTCAGACCTGTAATTATCCAGCGTGTCGAATACCATGTCTAGTGTGATTTTTCCGACGCAGCGTGCTTCCCGACTGGGGATGATTCCTCTAAAAGGTTGTGCTTCTTTGCTTAATGCGGGTCCAGTCTATTTCCATCTTTTGAAGAGTTTCCTCGTAGATGAGGTTTAATCCGCTGCCGCCGTCCATGAGTACCTTGGTGAGTCGAAAGCCGTCCATGATTGGACTGAGGACCTGTGCGGCTAGTACTCAGGCTATTCGGAATTTAGGTTCGTCACTGGCCTTGAAGGTAATAGCCGTGTCGCTCCAAGGATTTGTTTCTGCTATGTGGCAGATTTCGGACGTGCTGCGGAGTGTTCGCTTCCATCTTTTATTTGACGCAAAGGTCTCGAAGACCGTTAAGACCCTACTGTTGTCCTCGGGGTGGTGCTCTGTGGTTTTTGGGAGGAGTAGATCCTCACCACTTTTGGCCACCTGCCGGAGTATCCAGCATGCACTAAGGCTATGCGTTGGTATCGCATCCGCTGTACTATGAATTTTGCAGGGTCCGTTGAGCCATCCCTCCAGTACGGTTCCTTTCCCCGTAGAGGGCTTTTGCTTTTTGGTAGTTAACCCAGGTGTATTGTGATAATGCACCCTTTTATTTCGGACTGGGTTTGTATTCAGGGCTGGATTATCCCAAAATTTTATTTCGGTTTTCCAGGCGCTTTCCATGGCACAGTACTTTTGTACTATGGACACCAAGTCGGCAAAGCGTGTAATTTCACGAGGACTTATGGAGTTGAGGATTCCCTTGTCCGTGCAATTATTGCAGAGCAGTGAAATTGCGTCTTCCTCGCGGCAGTCCTTTATCCTGTTCTTGACCAGGAGGAATCTGGCCCAGTAATGGTGTACTGTTTCTGGTGGCTCTTGCCTAATTTGGGATAGATCGCGTATGTTTGGGTGGGTGGGTGGAATTAAATCCGAATCCTCACCCAATCTGAGGCTCAGTGGCCAAGGAGTTTCCGAACTTGAAAGTTTGGATTCTTGGATGTTTTCCGGTAAATTTGGCCCGCTGCCTGATTCTAGGTTCAGGCTTTGAGTGAAATCCTCACCTCCGCGGGTATCCGGCTTGGAGGGATCTGGAATCCGGACGTAGCTAGTCCTTAAGATAGATGAAGTTTTGCCGCATTGTTATTCCACCACTGCAATGTGATGGATGACCTAGGGAGAGTTAATTTCTCTTAGATCAGGTTTAGGCCCAATCTGATCGTAGTCTGTAGCGACTCCCAGGGCGGCGATGCGACCCAAGAGCTCGTTCAGGGAAGAGAGCTCCATTGGATCTAACTGCTCGGCGAGTTCTGAGCTGATGTGAAAATTGCTTTCGATGACCCGAGAAGTCATCATCGGCGCAACGGCCGAACAGGAGGTCATTAGAAAACCACCTAGCCAGAGAGTTTGGCCGATAGCCAGAGGTCCCTCAGCGATAGTGCAGTCTTTAAAGACGGGACGAGACATCCTTCCTTGTGGCGACGGCACAGCGGAACTCTCAATGAAAGCACCAATGTCGGTGTCAAAACCGGCGGATCTCGGGTAGGGGGTCCCGAACTATGCGTCTAGGCCGGATGGTAACAAGAGGCAAGGGAAACAAAGTTTTACCCAGGTTCGGGCCCTCTTGATGGAGGTAAAACCCTACATCCTGCTTGATTAATATTGAAGATATGGGTGTTACAAGAGTGGATCTACCACGAGATCAGAGAAGCTAAACCCTAGAAGCTAGCCTATGGTATGATTGTATGTTTTGATTGTTGTCCTATTGACTAAAACCCTCCGGCTTATATAGACACCGGAGAGGGTTAGGGTTACACAAGGTCGGTTACAAGGGAGGAGATATCCATATACGTATTGCCTAGCTTGCCTTCCACGCCTAGTAGAGTCCCATCTGGACACGAGACGAAGTCTTCAATCTTGTATCTTCATAGTCTATCAGTCTGGCCAATGGAGACCCCCTATACAGGACTCCCTCAGTCCCTATCTCCCCCCCTGATGTTTCTGTGGTAGCATTTGGGTTGTAATCCAAACTTGGTTGAGCTGGTGCTGCGTCCCCCTACCTACCTAGCTTATGTGGCGAACTTGTCTCCTACTAGTACTCAGTCTGTTCTAGTAGTAGTTGCATAACTGCCCGTTTACACTGAGATGTTGTCGGATAATGGTTCTCTATGGTTGGGTTTCTTTAATGAAATAGGAGGAAACCCCCTCTTTTGATATATAGAAAAATCAGTGGCACTAGTGGTGCCAAAATATTGCCTCAAATTAATAGTGCCACTAGATTAAGGTGCAAAATAATAACATTACTGATTTATCTTGGCAGTGCCAAAACAGTAGCACAAGAGCAGACTCAACATGCAGGATCTTTGGCAAACGGTCAGACCAAAAAGGAACATACCTCGTGATGGGAACCATATCTGCAGTCAACGCCATCGTAGAAGGGATGACACTAGTCACCAACATGGTTGATTCAATTCATGGGACCTTTTGGTGCAGTTCACCTAAAATGAAGCAATGTCCCATGAGCTAGCAGCTTCTTCATTTTTTAAGAAACGGGCCCCAGCCCCTGTTCCATTTCCATTAGAAAACGAAACCCACAAAGCTTCTTCTTCATTAGTTCCAGTAAATTTGAGCAACATCAAGGTTGGTTGTGAAGCTCCTGGAATGTTCACCTATAATTTGGATATCATTTGTGCAGTTCAACTAAGATCAAGCGTGAAATGTATATCTCTGTTTTCATAAAGAAGGTGGAAAGAAGGGTGACTAACAAGTGATGAAACATACATCAAATGAAAAGAAGCATGTTCCTTATATGAATGGCAATCCTACCAGGACAGTAGCAATTTCTAAAGCAGCAGCATTGCTAGATATTAGTGCGGGCATTAGGATTACCTATGACAACCATTAACATTACTTTAAATGGTACCATTGCTTCATTTTACCAGCAACATTACATTAACAGTTGCTACAGAGTTGATATTTGGGAATGGGAGAGTAGGCGGACCAGGACAATTGCATTTTTAACAAAAAATAAGCAACTTATCTTAATGGGAAATTTAGCAGGACATGAAAAAAAGTGCCATTGATTCATATTACTGGTGGCATTACATTGGAAAAAACATTGGTTTAACGTGTCCTTACTTTTAACAGTGCGACTGCTACATTTTACCAGTGGCATTACATAAGAGTGGCTCAGCCAACAAACATCATAACAAGATATCTGGGTTGGTCCCATTTTTGTTCGGTATAGCCACCTTATATTGTGTGAGGCTAGCAAATCTAGTGCTGGACATACTCTGTTGACTTGTCCCCCAGTCCCCACTTTCTTTCCTTTTTCAACCAATAGATTGGGTTTATATTGAGTTTGTACTGTGTTTCCCTTTCTTTCCCTATTAGACCAAGAGACCAGTTGGATAGCCCGTCTCTGCTACTTTTCGCCCCCATTGTTTCCTCTTTCGACCAAGTCCTAGATTTAGGTAACAAATCTTCCCCCACCCCACCCCCTTTCTTCCTTGTTTGAACCAAGTAGTACTATATTCAAGTGCATGAACTAGTTTTACCTCTTAACAGTAATATTTTAGGTGGCTTTCAAGCAGTCGATCGATCCTGTCTACGATGGGGGCTGAGATATAGTAAAAGATACAAATGCAGCGATGTCAGGAGCTTGGGAAGTAGAGCAAGGCCGGTTTCGAAGGAAGTTATACCTGAGGGTCGTCGAGATGTCGCTAGGTGAGCGGCGGGAGGCTGGATCTGCCCACACTACGACAACACGGAAGAAGGGGTCAGAGGTCCTCCCCAGCCAGCGGTGCTTGGGAGAGAACGACAAGTCACGCTGATCGAGACAAACCGGCAGTGGGTAATAGCCGTCACCGAGGATGACCGCGTGAACGTTGCACCTTCTCACCTTCCCCGGCGGAGAGGATCCGGCTGGATCTGTGACCAACGGTGAGCAGGGAGAGTGTGTGTGGCCACCGCTATCGTGTTTAGACCTGGAAAGGACGAGGCAGTGTGCAGAGAGCAACACTAGCAAGCAAGCCTGGAGGCTCCTGCCTATATCGTGGAGTAGTTTTCTTTTGTCTACCGGAGCTGGCTTGACCTCGTCAATGATTGTCGAGAAGTCTTCAAGCATGTGCCCCGGAGGCGCAGTTGTCATCATTTTGATCTGAAGCACTGGATTATAACATATAACACGAAAAAATGCCACATGACAAGAAACCATAACCTCACCGCCCCAAGGAGAAAACATGAATCTCGACGGACAAACTAGACAAGGATCAAAGCTCATATTAAAGATAAACTCATAGAAAAGAGGTCCATCGATAGATGTCCTAATTATCATAGCAGGCTTGACCTAGATGGCAGCTGAGTAGTCTTCGTGCATGTGCCCCCAATGACGAGCGCCTTGGAGGAACTCAGTTGTCGTTGTTTAACCCTCGCAGTGATCCGAAGCCCATGACACCTAATATTGCGAGATGACAAGAAACCATTTTTTAGATTTCTCATCAGAACTACAGCCCTGTACAACACATCATGCACAATATGTAGACGATAGCCAATCCAGCCGTGTCTGCTGGAGTATGGTCACATGCATGGACGAACTGATCTTCCGTGTCATGCAGGGATCGTCCAGGCACCAACGTCTGTACAACACTTCTCTAGTACTATCGCTCGTCTCTCTCTTCTATTAACTCACCTGACTAGCAGGGCCGAGGAGTGTGCCTATGGTCGGTTCTTAATTGCGGTCCCACATGTGTGTGCAAATGCTGTCGGTGTACTAGAGTAGGGGTACCCTATTACCCCGAACTCGTGCACGGGCAGTTGCAGCGCCCCGCGGCAAGGATTGCCAGGTGACCGCCAGGACCCTCCGTGGTTCCCTTGAAGACCATTCAAGAACAAAGTATTCAAGCCGAGGCCCCGGCAAGAGGAGCTTGCCGGGAAGGCCAACCAAGGCCCCGGCAAGAGGAGCTTGCCGGTAAGAGACAAGACCCCGGCAAGAGGAGCTTGCCGGGAAGGCCACTCTAGACATACCAAGAAAGCTTGCTGTGACGCGCTGTGCGTCCCGGCAAGATCCGGCGAGCGACAAGCTTCCGGACGCGACAAGACGACGGCCGCGGCCCCCCACTGCGTGCCCGCGCTCCAGCTCACCTGCTAACGTGTCGCTCTGGCTCTCCCAGAGCGCACGTGGCGGGAGGCCGTGCAGCTAGGGGTACGTGGTGCAAGGAGATGAAGAGAAGCCCATCGTGGCAAACGGTGGCATTCCTAACGGTCACCTTTTGCACTGTTTAGGAGACTCAGACAGGCATTTAATGCCCTTGTCCCCTGCCGTCAGAGTTAGGTAGGGCACACTGTATCCACAGTAGAGGTAGCTGCACCTACCCATCCTTTTCCATTTTTACCCTTCTTGTCTGCGTTGCCCCCTGTCGGTGACCCCTTGAGTATAAAAGGAGTCCCAAGCGCAACGTAGAAAAGGTTCTGCAGGTCAGGGAGTTCAAGGACTCAGCTAGCTCGGCTCGTTGAACCCCAGAGACACTCTTACGCTCAGTTTGGCAGCGTCCATCGCTCCTGAGCAAGAATCCAATATACACAAACAAGCAGCAGTAGGGTTTTACGCATCCGTGCGGCCCGAAGCTGGGTAAAATTCCCCCCACGTGCACTGCCTCGATCCGCTCTTTGTGCGCTCTCCGCCCCCCACCGAACCGAAAAGGGGCCCTGTCCCCATAGGTGCTGGCGGGAATCAGCATCGCCCCCGGCATCTCTAGCGCGCCAGGTAGGGGGCGTCGAGATCGTGCGAACCCGATCCGGCGGGCACGCAAGCTAAATCCTCATCGTCATGGCTCCCAAGGAGCGGGCGAGCAAGAGAACGACGCCAGTGCGCCAACAAAAAAAAGCTAAGTCGTGCAAAACTTTAGATATTCCCTTTCTGTATAAAGTTATCCGCCTTGGAGATCTTGTTCTTTGTACGAAAAACCTGTGCGCGGAGGAATCAACTCGTAGCTAGTCGCGCCCTTACTTTGTTTCGAGTCCGCTCAACAACTTAAGTGAGCTGCTAGCGCCCTTACTTTGCTTCGAGTCCGCTCAGCAACTTAAGAGAGCTGCTAGCGCCCTTACTTTGTTTCGAGTCCGCTCAACAACTTAAGCGAGCTGCAACTAGTCGCGACAAGATTACTTGTCGGTAGCGACCCCGCCAGCAGGCTGCTGAAGTTCCGCACTCGGCGCTCGCGGCAAGGGTGCCTGCACCGGCAAGTCTCCCTAGAAAGCGTAGGGTGGACATACAAAGAGGGGTCGAATAGGAAGATGGCATGTGCTCTTTATTTAAGATTTCTGCATAGACCTGTATGCCGTGGAGCCTTCTCGGGGCTAGTTGCGCTCCATGTTGCCTCGAGTCCGCTCGGCAACTTGTGCGGTTGCGCTAGAACCAAGAAGGTAAACCTTTCCGGGAGGCGCTGTTCCCGAAGTAGCCGCTAAGGGCCCGTTCCCTCAAGCGCTGCTGGCTGGATCACACGCACCGGAAAGAATTCCAGCAGGCATAGGGAATACGTAGCAGAAGTCAAAATTCGCAAACGAGTTAAGTGCACTCCAGACACTAATCACTTGCTATGTTCAAACGCAGTTATGGCCCGGGGGCTGGCAACGCCCTTAGGGCCAATCTTTTTGGCGTCAAGAATGACGAAGTTCTTCGCCATAAGCCTTTCCGGCAACGATCTTGCCGGGAGCCGGCGTCAAGAACGACGAAGTTCTTCGCCGTAAGCCTTTCCGGCAACGATCTTGCCGGGAGCCGGCGTCAAGAACGACGAAGTTCTTCGCCATAAGCCTTTCCGGCAACGATCTTGCCGGGAGCCGGCGTCAAGAACGACGAAGTTCTTCTCCATAAGCCTTTCCGGCAACGATCTTGCCGGGAGCTGGTGTCAAGAACGACGAAGTTCTTCGCCATAAGCCTTTCCGGCAACGATCTTGCCGGGAGCCAGTGTCAAGAACGACGAAGTTCTTCGCCATAAGTCTTTCCGGCAACAATCTTGCCGGGAGCCGGCGTCAAG
>NC_041388.1:215158743-215159283 GCF_002162155.2 Triticum dicoccoides
TCAAGAACGACGAAGTTCTTCGCCATAAGCCTTTCCGGCAACGATCTTGCCGGGAGCCGGCGTCAAGAACGACGAAGTTCTTCGCCATAAGCCTTTACGGCAACGATCTTGCCGGGAGCCGGCATCAAGAACGACGAAGTTCTTCGCCATAAGCCTTTCCGGCAACAATCTTGTCGGGAGCCAGTGTCAAGAACGACGAAGTTCTTCGCCATAAGCCTTTCCGGCAACGATCTTGCCGGGAGCCGGCGTCAAGAACGACGAAGTTCTTCGCCATAAGCCTTTCCGGCAACGATCTTGCCGGAAGCCAGCATCGAGAACGTCAAGGTTCTCTGCTGAAGATAAAAGCCTTCCTGGCAACCAGTTTGCCGGAAGCCAGCATCGAGAACGTCAAGGTTCTCTGCTGAAGATAAAAGCCTTCCTGGCAACCAGTTTGCCGGAAGCCAGCATCAAGAACGTTAAGGTTCTCTGCTGAAGATAGCCTTCCTCGCGACCAGTTTGCCGGAAGCCAGCATCGAGAACGTCAAGGTTCTCTGCCGAAGA
>NC_041388.1:215159485-215176303 GCF_002162155.2 Triticum dicoccoides
ATAAAAGCCTTCCTGGCAACCAGTTTGCCGGAAGCCAGCATCGAGAACGTCAAGGTTCTCTACTGAAGAAAGCCTTCCTGGCAACCAGTTTGCCGGAAGCCAGCATCGAGAGCGTGTAGGTTCTCTGCTGAAGATAGCCTTCCTGGTAACCAGTTTGACGGAAGCCAGCATCGAGAACGTCAAGGTTCTCTGCTGAAGATAAAATCCTTCCTGGCAACCAGTTTGCCGGAAGCCAGCATCGAGAACGTCAAGGTTCTCTGCTGAAGATAAAAGCCTTCCTGGCAACCAGCTTGCCGGAAGCCGGCATCGAGAACGTTGAAGTTCTCTGCGGCAAATAAGAGCCTTCCCGACAAGCTAGTATCGCCGGGGGCTGTGAGTGCCAAGAATCGTCCACGGCAAACCAGAGTTGCCGAGGGTTGCGCTATCAGATAAGTCCTTCATCCCTCATCATGCGTCCTCTTATGGACTGGGGAATGCGAAACCACGTTTCTTCCCAGAAGTTGCCGTGCTCCCTCGACTCTAGGCCCTAGGGCTCGCTCCCGGGGCCAAGTTTGGTCGTAGTCGCGGCAGCAAAGGGATGAAACGAGGAGACCGCACCCACCTCGTTCCTGCCTCCGTTAAAAGCGTGAGAAAGGTTGAGCGACGTGGGAAGGCGGCAGGGCCTGTTGCCGGGAGATGAAATGTCTGTCCGAGGGATACCAAGGATTTGTTCCTTGGCGTGGGTTTAACTCGCGAGACAAATAACCCGGCAAGCATCCCCCTTTTTCATTAAAAAACATCCCGTTCAGGTACAGTCCATAGAGGATGAAAAACATGAAAGAGAGGATTACAGATTTTAGATACAGCTAAGGCCCGAAGGCTTACAAATTAAAAAGATAAGATGCCCGTAATCCCTTTCCTGTCCCCCTTTTTCAGGAGGCAGGTCAAGGAGGCGAAAAGGGCAAAAGGGGTGCCTAGGCAAGCTACGGGTGCCAGAAGACACCAAGGGAACATCCCGGGGGACGTCCGAAGGCTGGACGGCGACGGTGGCGCTGGAAGCGGGGCTTAAAGACGGGGCGACAGGACGTCAGCACGCTGTCGAGGGCACCACGCCCTCGTACTCCGGCTTGACGGCCTTGTCGCCTGCCCTCTTCCCCTTCCACAGCCTCCCTACGCCAGCCGCCCAAGGAGACGACCCCGGGGAGTTCAAGAAGCCGGCGACGCGGATGATGGGGTCGCCGGTGCCGCGCAAGGCGGCGCCCGACGCCTAGTCGGACCCGCTACTCCGCCGCCCGCTACCCTCGTCGTTGCTGTCGCTCCCCTCCTCGTCGCTCTCGCTCGAGGAGGAGCCTTCGCTGTCGGAGGAGCTATCCACGCAGCACTTCGCCCGACTGCCGAAGCACCCGAAGGCCTTGACGGAGAGGAGATCGCCCTCCATCAACTTAAAATGGAGGGTAAACCCCTCCGTCAAGCTGTGGATGCGGGCGAACGTCTTCCACCCTCGATCAAGATGCATCACATTAGGGGCTGGGAATGCAACGCGAACTCGCGTGCCGCTGATCCCACAGCCCCTCATGTGCAGTCTCAGCGTCTCTGGCGGCTCCACTTCCATCACGCGCGCAAACGGAGCTGGAAGCCGGAGGCGACGACGAGGCGCCCGGCGCAGCCTGACGAAGAACTCGCAAGGGTCGTCCCCTATGTGGACCGCCGTGGGAGGAAGAGCCGCCGGCGGGGGTGAAGCTGACGCGCCATCCCGTCCGCCTCTTCCCCGAGCGCCTCGACCTCGTCCTCGACCTCGTCCGCGACCTCGCCTCCTTCCTCTTCCCCTCAAGACTAGTTCTGCCACCACGGGCGCAGAAGAGGAAGAGAGGCGCTGTCTGGCGGCGACCCTCGTCGCCACCGAGGAAGGGCCTGGTTTCCCTTTCTCCATGGCAGATGAGAGAAAGGGGAGCAGAAGCCGAAGAAAGGAGAAGATGAGAGAGTGCGGGTTTTCCATGCTCCCATCCCACTCTTTATAAAGGAGCGAGGTGGCGGCTCAGCCGCCCCGCTCAGCGAATCAAGGCATAGGAAGGGCAGGGAGTCGGGGCCAACCCGCTTGCGATGGCCCAATTTCTCAATCCACCGTCCGTGACCTCAAGCGCATGGAAGCCGCGTGGCGGGGATGCAGAACTGAGGCGATAGATGAGGCAGCATCGTTCCGCCCCGTGACGCGGGGAGTGGATGTCCTGAAAACCACGCACCAGCCCCATCCAGTAAATGCACCACGCCCTCACACCTACCTCCGTTTAAAGAGGAGGGCGTGAATCGTCCCCATCATCGTGGCATGACGCATGCTCGGGGGGCTTAGCCCCACGCACGCCATCGACGATCTCTCCCACGATGCAGCATTTGACGCGTGCCGTTCTGGGCGTGCGCGGTGGGAGCAGAGTTAGATTCGGCGTGACCTAGGCCGCGCGTGCCCGTGCACTGTTTTGGCCCTGGCCCAACAGCGCTCGGCACCGTGTATGGCCCAGGCCCGGGGGCTCCTGTCGGTGTACTAGAGTAGGGGTACCCTATTACCCCGAACTCGTGCACGGGCAGTTGCAGCGCCCCGCGGCAAGGCTTGCCAGGTGACTGCCAGGACCCTCCGTGGTTCCCTTGAAGACCATTCAAGAACAAAGTATTCAAGCCGAGGCCCCGGCAAGAGGAGCTTGCCGGGAAGGCCAACCAAGGCCCCGGCAAGAGGAGCTTGCCGAGAAGAGACAAGACCCCGGCAAGAGGAGCTTGCCGGGAAGGCCACTCTAGACATACCAAGAAAGCTTGTTGTGACGCGCCCTGCGTCCCGGCAAGATCCGGCGAGCGACAAGCTTCCGGACGCGACAAGACGACGGCCGCGGCAAGGAGCTTGCCGCGGGAAACCCCCACTGCGTGCCCGCGCTCCAGCTCACCTGCTAACGTGTCGCTCTGGGACTCTCCCGGAGCGCACGTGGCGAGAGGCCGTGCAGCTAGGGGTACGTGGTGGCAAGGAGATGAAGAGAAGCCCATCGTGGCAAACGGTGGCATTCCTAACGGTCACCTTTTGCACTGGTTAGGAGACTCAGACAGGCATTTAATGCCCTTGTCCCCTGCCGTCAGAGTTAGGTAGGGCACACTGTATCCACAGTAGAGGTAGCTGCACCTACCCATCCTTTTCCATTTTTACCCTTCTTGTCTGCATTGCCCCCTGTCGGTGACCCCTTGAGTATAAAAGGAGGCCCAAGCGCAACGTAGAAAAGGTTCCGCAGGTCAGGGAGTTCAGGGACTCGGCTAGCTCGGCTCGTTGAACCCCAGAGACACTCTTACGCTCAGTTTGGCAGCGTCCATCGCTCCTGAGCAAGAATCCAATATACACAAACAAGCAGCAGTAGGGTTTTACGCATCCGTGCGGCCCGAAGCTGGGTAAAATCCCCCCCGCGTGCACTGCCTCGATCCGCTTTTTGTGCGCTCTCCGCCCCCCACCAAACCGAAAAGGGGCCCTGTCCCCATAGGTGCTGGCGGGAATCAGCATCGCCCCTGGCATACGCAATATGACACACGTTCCATTCGGAGAGCGGCGTGCCAGACTGACCGACCGTCTGGGGTGCGACGCGAACGCGATAGGCGTGCTGTATACTCTATACATGTGCACCACCGTTATCTTGAGGCTTTTCTCCATGGCGCAATCCATGGATACAAAATTAGTATACTGTACTATTTAAAAGTCGAGAGCGGGGCTTTTCCCGCATGGTAGGCGGGCAGTTCCACCTAGTCGGTTCGACAGAGACGCGAGAAGATGAGGGAGTAGGCTGCTGCAAATGTAGGGTTGTGTGATTTGAGAGCGAGTTACTGCGGGACAGGTGGGGCCCCATGATTTGACTTGCCATTATCATTTTAACTGCGGCGCTACGATCGGCATGAGTCTCCCGATTCCTGACCACCTCCATGGTATACAGGTGCCTCTCCCAATGCTCCACCATGTAGAGGCTGGCTCTTGCATGAGAGTCCACTCCTCCACTTTTTTCCTTGCCTTTTTCCTCCACATATGAAAAAATGCAATGTAAGCGGGCTTATAGCCCACTATTGTACTTGCTCGTATATGTGCTAAGCCTGCCACATAGGTATAAAGTCTGATGTGGCAAGTTAATTAAAAAGAGAGAGACTAGTTTGGTGACCCCAGGAAGAAACGGTGCTAAGCGCGTGTACCTAGGTGAAAAGACAATTTTGAGTCTATATCTAATTAAATGAAGCAAACTTAGCGACAAAAAACTAAGCACCTATGCATTTGGGACTTGAGTTGATAAGCCATTTAATGCTCTTAGCACCTCACTCTAAGCACAATTTTATTAGAAGATGTCACTCCTTGGCAAATGCCATAAATACTACGAAGAAAGAGATAGAGAGAAGAAAAACAATACTCTTATAGCCAACCTTATAGCTAACCTTGTTGTATGAGTGACTAATTGATGACTATGTATGACATGCCAACAACAAATAGCCTAACGCACTGTGTTAAATCTCCAAGGGCGCAACCGCGCGAGCGAGGTGACGATCGTGGTAGGCGTGACCATGATACGAGCGAGGTGACGATCGTGGTAGGCGCGACCATGATACGAGCTGCTGGCAGCCCTTGGATCCGAGATCGAACAGTCGCATGCTAAGTTACTGAAATTTTGCAGAATAACCCTCCAGGATAGGATATTCACCCATAGGTCTAGAATCATGACATGCAACCATTCGATCACAGATCCAGGGGCTCTCGGAAGCCCGTATCATGGGAGAATGGAAAGCTTCATATCACCTGGAATTTTCTGGACGCTTGACATGACATCGAAAGCCATTTAATTGGGCGTCAAGTAGACATGACATCTAATTGGGCCCCCATAGTACTGTGCATGAATCTATTTATCCACCAGGCAAGCCACTACCCTGCCGTTCGCACGCCCCACTCAG
The DNA here is from genome assembly GCF_002162155.2 of Triticum dicoccoides. Classification (NCBI taxonomy): domain Eukaryota; kingdom Viridiplantae; phylum Streptophyta; class Magnoliopsida; order Poales; family Poaceae; genus Triticum; species Triticum dicoccoides. Next base: position 215,164,412 of record NC_041388.1, read on the forward strand.
CATTTTTACAATCGAAAAATCGATGGCAATTCGCTCCTACTCGTCCTCGGATGTCCTTTAACATTACGGCAGTTCCCTCCTAGTCGTCTCGTCCTTTCACATTACGGAAGTTCCACTAATCCTAACCCTCCATCCAAATCCATGGCATCCCAAATCTCCATGACCGGCGGTGAGTACAAGGTTAGAACCATCACCGGTGATGACTTCGACGTCATCTACACGCGTTCTTCCATGATGGTGAAAGGATGCCTTGCTCGCTTCAGACGCATGTTTGAAAACTCAAATGATGAGTGGGTCGCTGGGCTAGATGTTGAGTACACCAGAACCCTGGGCAAAGAGAAGAATCTAAAGGAGGAAGAGAAGATGAAGCCCACCATGATCCAGGTTTGCGTGCATAACTTGTGCTTGGTCTACCACATATGACATGCTGACGTTGAGTGCGAGGAATTTAAGAAGTTCCTCGCGGGCAACCTAGTCAAATTCATTATTGTAGACTTTACGACCGACATAAGAATCCTGGGTCGGATAGACCTCGTTGTAGGCAATCCCTTCGATCTCTAGAAGAATGGGCTGGTGCCCTCCCGTGATTAGCCTTGAATGTTGAACCTGGTAGGAGCCATGGTTCATCCTTCATACAGTAAAATGAAGAAAACTCCGCCCAAGTTTCATCGTGCATGGCAGTGGAATGTACTAGATATAGAACACATCCACTACGCTGCAATGGATGCCTACCTTTGTTTCAATATCTACAAGGGTTGGATGAAGAGCAAGAGCCAAGTGTGCGGTTCAAGCAAAGAAGTATCGGCCAAGAGGAAGAGGGATAAGGACGAAGTCGAGCACGTGGACGAGGAGTCCGAGTAAGGTGTTAGTGTCATTGCTCATGGTGGTTCTAATGCAGTGTCTATCGAATTAGTTGCTTAGTTTAATTTCAGGTGTGCTTAGTTTTATTTGAGGGGTGTGTTGTGTTGAGCCCCCAGCAGAACTATGTTATGTTCCTTCTTGTTACTTTAACTTTTCAGTACATACATACTAGTATTTCTTAAATTTCATCCCTTAGTTGGTATAGTACTACCACTCGTTTCTTCACATTATCTACTTACAATATATATGGCCAACATCATATAGCCATCAGTTTAGTTGTCAAAGAATTTCAGGGTACTTAGTTTTGTCAAAGAATTTCAGGGTGCTTAGTTTTATTTGAGGGGTGTGTTGTGCTGGACACCATTATTGTGACTCCAAACTCTTTTGCCATGTTATAATGACATAAATACTGATGGACCAACAAGTCAGCTCTCCCTCTATCTCACTACAGTAAAATAAAACTGTGGGGACTACTTGATCCCAATAGCGTTCTCATTTTCTTGTAGAATTATTCACTTGGTTACTCCTGACAAGCGGGGCCACACTTATCATTGTGAGAATCGGCTTATTTTTGTCATATAACATGGTCAACGGGTTTGACGTGAAAATAACAATGTCTAATGGCATTTTTGAGCATACATCTAACTTAACGATGGCATTTTTTAGATATCTAATTGCATTTTGAGCAGGCATCTCATGGACCGATGGCATTTTTTAGTAGTTGTAACTTCTAATGGTAAAACTGAGTAGTGATACACAACTAGTGGCATAAATAATAAGAACCCAAGAATTAAATAGGTATGCTAATTTCTTTAATAGAATTTAGCACCCCATTTAAGCACGTACTAGCTTTTTTTAATAGTACTAGATGCATAATTTGGCGACTAGCGCTCTCTATATGTACCACCTTTTTTCTTTAATTTCATCTTGTTAGTTTTGCTCCATGGTGCAATCCCTCGATACTACTACTATACAAAAGTATACATTTTTTAAAAGGCTAGAGGGCGAGGCAGTCTAGCTTGGTCGGTTTCACGAGAGGCGAGGGACTTTGTGATTTTGACGGATCAATACTGCTGGAAGGCGGGGCCTTGTGATTTGACTAATTGTATAAATGTCCCGACGACCTAAGGAGGAGCAAAGAACCGTGCGGTATACTCAAATTTTCCAGTGGAGTACGATGGAGGAGCACGAAACACGGCAGCCCAGTGCCATATGGCGATAAAAAATGATCTAATTTGCTAGTCATCTCATTATTAGCATTGTTCTATTCATGCCTCACAGAGAACGTGACACATGCGTCGAAACACCCGAAGCAAAAGAAGAAACACATGAGCAAAAGAAGAAGGAAGAATATCACCCCCCAAAAAGAAGGAAGATGCACACACAAGTCTGGGGTGATGCTCTCTACTACATGAAGGTTTGCTGGCCGCGGAGTCGTAACTGCTTCTTCATCGCCTCCACGACCTCCATCTCCTTGCGCGTCTCCTCTGCCATCTTCTTCATTCTGTCCATGATGCAGGATTTCTCGACGCGAGCCTTCATCATCTGTTCCACGGTCGCATTACGTACCTTGACAACAGTTGGGTGCTCCATAAGGACCTTCGCTAACTCCTCCTTCTGTTCCATGACGAGGTCCTGTGACATCTTCATTGAGGAACTCCTTTTCTCATGTAGCTTATTCCAGGCGGCGTTCTCCTTTTTCAGCGGGTCGAGCTCGTGGTAGAGCTTCGCCTTGTCCTCTTGAAGTTGCAGAATTTCGCCGGTCGCCTTCTTCTCCGAGGCAATGCTCTTCTTCAGCATCATCACCAAGCCGTTGGTCAACTCCCCCTGCTCATTGAGATCAGCGGGCATGTCATTGAGGCTCACCTTCAGCAGCTCCACCAAGCCGTGGATGAGCTCCTTCTGCTTATTGAGCTGATCTGGCATGCTGTCGAGGGATAATGATTCCAGCGGTGCCAGCTCGGCATGTTTTCCTCCGTGGCTAGGGTGCTACTGGGAGCCCTCGCCTCTGCGGCTAGGGCGCTCCTAGGAGCACCCGCCTCCGCAGCTAGGGCGCTCCTGGGAGCCATCGCCTGCCTATGAGAGATCTTTCGAGGTCTCTGCGAGGCGGCGAGCCCTCTTTTTTTCTTGCGGCCTTGGTTGTCGCGCCCTTGTTACGAGTAGTTCTCGACCTAGGGCTCTGCACACCGGCCATGGCAAGGACTGATGAAGAAGGACCTATGAGGAGGAAGGTGGAGTAATTTTCGGTTAGGTAGTTCCCCTTTTTATAACCTAAGTACTAGCACAGTACTAAAACCTGCATAGTGAGAACACGTTCAGGTTTGGTACATACCAGTAGGTGTGAGCAGGCTTGCACTTAATTGTAGCACTAGTACTTTGGAATGAGGCCCGAAACAACTCCCAATGAGTTTAGTGGAACATAAATTTCAAGTACTCCCTCCATCTCAGTTTACAAGGCTTGCACGTGTATCTAGGTCATCAATTTAACTTATATAAAATAGATTGTTTAACATAAAAATATATCATTAAAAAAAGAATATTTGATGTTTGTAATGATATATCTTTCGTAAAGTATGCCTCTTATTAAGTTGGTCAAATTAACAACCTAGGTACACGTGCAAGACTTGTAAACTGAGATAGAGGGAGTACTACACTGCTCAAATGCGGTCGCGCAAGTCAGTGATGTAACTGGTCGTACATGTAGACCAAGCTGATGCGTGTCCCTTAGGTGAGATGATGGGTCCGACCGACCGTAAAGTATTACGCGATGGAGACTTCTGGTTGTGACTTCAGTTGATTTTCCCAACCAAGCATTCAAAAACTAGTGATAAATCAATTACCATCTTTTTCCAAACGACCAAGTATTTGCATAGGAATACAATACATATAGATGGAGTGATTGTCAAGGTTGCAAACCGACATGGCGTTGCAAGTTCATAGCAACAGCAACCGACTAGGTCACTACATCGCTGGCAGGGAAGGAGGGCAGCTCACCTCGCCTACGATGCATGCCCAGCAGCGCTGCCGCAACTCGTCTTGGGATTTGGCTTCTCCTACCGCCTATTTGAATAGTTGCACCGGCTACTCATGCCATTGCGCACACTACAAAAAAATACACGTCTATGATGATACGTGTTTGTCACAGTAGGTCACTTTTTTGTCATGCATGTACATCCATGACAAATTTATGACAGAATCAAGATAGTCATACCTGTGTTGTTGTAGAAGTGTTCCATGACATTACCAAAATTATCATCATGGAAGTGTCCACTTCCATGACGATAAATCGCGTGTCACAGAAGTGCTTTCGTCAAGGGTGACCGACACGTGGCATCCACCGTAACGGAACGTCGTTAAGCTATCGGGTCGGGTTTTGGATCCGATAACCCGTTAACAGCCCCGACCAATGGGAAATTTCCACATGTAAAATTCTTATTGGCCGGACGAAACACGTGTCAGCTCGTCAGTGCGTCAGATAGGCGCCTATGATACGTTGACACATGGCACGGCCCAACAGAGGCCCATTCCTGTGAAAAGGCCGGCCCGTCTGACTTGGTCAAAAGGTGGCGGGCCGGCCCATGGAAAGCCTGTTAACAGCATGTTAACATATAGCCCATTTACAGCCCGCTAACCCAAGGCCCATTACGCCCTATCCGAATTAGGCCCACTAGCGTCATGTGGGCCATCCAATATGATTCCAGCCTGTTTTCACTTCTGGCCCATGATGTCTTTCGGCCCATATGAGGCCCTATGTAACTCTTGGCCTATTAACGGCCCATGGTGAAACTGGCCCATAATGAACAGTGTATCACTTTACACCCATTAATGGCCTGTGGTGAAACTGGCCCGTAATGAACAGTGTATCACTTTATACACATTAATGGCTTGTTATTCCGTTGGGCCGTTTCCAGCCCATGTTATCTTTCGGCCTTCTTAGAGCCCATTTATTCTTGGGCTCATTTCCAGCATTCGTTTACTTACGGCCTGTTACTGCTTGTGGGCCAAATTCAGCCCGTGGTTACAGTCGGCCCGTTTGTAGTCCGTTAATACGTTGGGCCATTTTCATAGCGTCATCAAATACGGCCTATTAACGATGGCTCGTTACGGTCGGCCCATGAACGGACGATTCCAACTCTAGCCCGTTTACGGCCATAATGCGGCCTGTTATTGGCCCATGTTTGGCCAATCGATCATACGGCCCGTATAAGGCCTGTTGATGATACGACCCGTAGAAGGCCCATTGTTTCTACGGCCCGTAGAAGGCCCACTGTTTCTACGGCCCATAGAAGGCCCACTGTTTCTACGGCCCATAGGAGGCCCAGTGTCACTACAGTAAATATTAGCCCATGGTTATTGTGGCCTAGTTTTAAAAAATAGGTTATTGCAGCCACTACTTAACCGAGGAAAAAGAACTGGAATGACTACAAGCAAACAAATAAACAAGACAACAAGGAAATAAATAAGCAAGCAACTAACGCTAGGCTATCACAACTATTACACATATTACATCCATTGGGCATCAAAGTTTGCCATCAGTGCAAATATAGGGAACAAAGCAGCATATCATATACACTAGCCGTCCAAATTGTCCACTAGTGCAAATAATAGCGGCAGCAAAACAAGAGCATAACTGAAACAAATTCAGAAGAGCTCAAGAAACGTTATCCTGGGTATCCACCATGCTGGCAATAAGCTTAGCAAGCTGACTAGCTTTGTCCTGTTTGGCGCTAAAATCCTCCAACGCTTGTTGTTGCACTAGAAAGTATGCATCTGAATGCTCCAGGGACTTCCGCAGTCCTTCCGCTCCTTGTCGCAGCACAGCTGATCGATGTCTTTCAGCTTGTAGTTGAGACTCAAGAAACCGAACTGATTCAGACAGTGAGTTTGAATAGCTTGTGCAAGCGGTAGTGGCTAGTAACTCCAACACTAAACCAAGACAGGATGTGTCACTATCCTGAACCTTATCTGCATTACTTCCTTTACCGTCGCTTAATAAGGCACTCTTCCCCAATATTCTGTCAGCATTCTAAAGGAAGAAACAAGCAGACACATAACAAGTTTAGCATGTACTAGTATATGAAACTCATTTCGGTGAACTAGTTCATTAGTAAGGTGGACAGGATTAAACTACCAAGTCTTCTATTGCCAAGTACTAGTACATAATAAAAGCATCAAACAAACATATATCTGTGTCCTATGGTAGCAATGGAATCTTAAATTAGAACAGTTGTTCTTCATAGGCACTTGTTCTACATGAACAGAGTATAGTAAGATGCAAGAATATAATACTTAAAAATAGAAAATGAGCTCATAGACCTTACCACATTCTTGGTTCGGGACCAGTACAGAAAAAGGCGTTCCCAGTCATCGTCCAGTAAATGTGTCTCAGGAGAACGTAAGGGAATTTGATGAGTTTCTTTGCCGGTGAAGTATGTTTTCGTCAGGTAATTCCGATACTACCACCAAGCATTCTTGAAGATAGAAGAGGTATTAGCACAGGTTACCTCATCCTGAGTTTCCAAATCGTTCCTTCTCTATAGAGAAAAATGGGAAAATTTGCTATATTATAACCATCATGGAGGTAGGATGTATGGGACGAAGCAAAGTAATTGCCATGAATAACATTACTTACACATAACTCCTGGACAAACACTTGCAACTGGCATTTTCCTTCATCTTCAGTATAATATTTCCAAGATGGGAAGATACACACATACGATTTAACAACATCAAATGCGATAGATGCTAAACTACGACTAGCTGGTTGTGCTTCCTCCACAGGAATAGGCGTACTAACTGGTGGAGTTGGGGTTTGCCGTGATAGTACTGGCCCTTTGGGCACTGGATCTTCCTTACTAACTGCTCTTTTTTGGGAGCTCTGTGGTGGAGATGGTGCTGCGTCAACAGGAACTGGGTTACTATCGGCTGGGGTTGGGGTTAGATTGGGTGAAGCTGGTTCCCTGTCCATCGTAGTAGGGGTACAATCTGCGAGAGTTTGGGTTATGTGTGGTAGGGCTGGTTCTTGTGCATGTACAACTGGGGTGCTATCTCCACCAAGAGGTAGCACTGTTTTATTTGAAGACCATGTTTTTAGTCCGCTAGATACTGGCATCACCCGCTCCAATTCGAATGGCTGATAAACAGGAAACATAGTTGAATGTACAGACATTGTATGAGAGACAGATGCAATAGATAGTGTGGAAAAAAGAGGGCATGAAATAGTTGACATGTATATTGTTTAACTAAAACGGATAGCATGACATAATTTCACATATATGATGTCTATCTAAACTAGATAGCATAGCATAACATAATTCAAAGATATGATGAATAACTAAACATGATCGCATGACATAATTCACCTACATGTTATCTATGTAATCAGGATCGCATCATTTAATTCTCATATGTGATTTATATGCTAAACAGAGGGCATTCGATATGATGTCTGAACTAAGAACATGGTGTTGAATATTGTGTATATGATGTCTAAACTATGCAATGCAAGACACTATATGCATGATATGAGCAGTATAACCATGCCAAGTTAGAGCATACACCTCAGTGGGGGAATAGGACTGGTCATCTGTCTCTGAATCCATCTCTGAGGAGCTATCAGGAGCCAACAAGAGATCTGCTTCGACAGGTAGCACTGCCTACTCTGAAGGCCTTGTTTTCACTCCAGATTTTTCCATCTCCCACCCAAATGGATGATTCACAGGAAGAGTAGTTTAATGTACAAACATTGTCGACAAATGGAAATGTAATGAAGAAAAGGATGGGCAAGATATCATTCAAATATATGATGCCTGGTTAAACAGTATGGCATTGCACATTTCACATATATTATGTCTGGCTAAAAGATATGAGACTGCATAATTCCCATATATGATATAGAAACTAAACAGGTGGCATTACAGAACATGTCTAAACTAAGCAGATGACATATATGATGTCAAAAGTAGGCACTTCAAGGCAACATATGCATGATATGACTAACATCATCATGCCAAGGTAGAGCAAACACCTTGGGGGGTAAATAGGAGTGGTCAGTGGCGTCCGAATCCGCCTCAGAACAGATATCTTCCTCTGGATTACAATCTGGAGAGGGGTGGGGAGGGTTTGCCATTGAACCCACCATGGAGCGATGTCTGCATGACATTGTATTACCGCACAAAACTCTTCTCTTTTTCTCTACATGTTCAGCATGACTGTGTACAATATCTGACATGCATACGAAAAAAATATGGTGAGATTATGTAAGGAGAGCATGCAGAAATTTAGAGTGATGGTAACAACCAGTGGATCAATGTTTTTCCGTTGAACCAAAATAGCCCTAATGGATCGACGTGAATGTATAGTAATAAGTGATGCAACAAGTGTACAACCTCTTTGCCGTAGCCGTGTCGACCTCGACATCATTGGGTTGGTCGCTGAAGCAGTTGAGGCAGAGGTGGCTGTCAGAGGTGTGGAGGAAGATCTGAGGAATCTGTAGACGGCGTCCAGGGCACTGCACTGTTGTGATGGATCGTTTTGTCATTGGAGCAGCTCCGGTGAGCCGTAAGACGTCAAGGCTGAAGCAGCACAAGACAGACATCGTCAATCTCAAGTGGGATTCTAATAGCATCTCCAATAGATGAGATGTAAAATTAACATCACCAAAAACCACCTGACTACAACAGATGAGGTAAAAACTGTTGACTCTGAACTTAAATGTCAAAACTGAAATTTACTGTGGAATCTGAATGCTACTGTCGAAACTGAACGCAATGGTAGCAGAGAGGCACTTGACATGTAGTTTAGGGAGGGCCTACAGTCCATCTTCAACCTGCACCCCCCTGAGCCGCCAGCCACTACCGGCCGAACCGCCGGCCCCAGTGTCGCCTCGCCGCCCTGAAACAACTCGCCACGGCCGCCCCGGCCAGCCCTCTAGGCCCCCCGCTGCCCCCCACCCTAAACCCTAAGATAGATAGTGGGGTACCTCTCCGGAAAGCTCCCGTCCCCGCTGCGGGTGGTTCTTCCTTAACTCCGGCGAGCCCCCCCCCAACCCCTGAAAATCGGCTGACTCAAAAGTCGATTCAGTCGACTGAAGTGTGGCATAATCGGAGGAGAGCATCAGCACGAGCGAGGGTGAGAGCAGCAGCAGCAGCTGGGCGAGCGAGCGATCGAGCGAGAGCCGAAGCAGCAGCAGCAGATCCGGCTGGTATGGACGCCGCCGCCGAAGGGGCCTCGCACTGGGGGAGAGCCGCCGTGGAGATGTTGCCCACGGCGCCGGCTTCAAGGTAGCCGCTCCATGGGGGTGCGGGATGGAGCACCGTCGGCGCTGGGAGGTCGAGTTAAGGAGAAGGTGCGATGCGATGAGTGTACAACCTCTTTGGTGGTGCCGAGTAGGCCTCGGCTTCGTCCGAGGAGTCGGTGAGGATGCTGCGGTTCCGGTGAAGCAGGTTAAGGCGGCGCTGTGGGGATGGAGCAGCCGCGATAGACGAGGCGATCATCGGAGCGGCTCCTTGGAGGTGGAGGACGGGGCGGCTGAACCGGCGGGACGGCGAGATGGACGACGGATCCTCATCCGGGGAGGTGGACGAGGGACGCCGAGCTGTTGCAGTGGACGACATCGTCGAGGAAGAGGCTCCGGCTGGGCAGCGGTGACGTGGCGGACGGAGGAGGGTGGGGTTTCGCGGCTGGAGCAGAGAGGTTATGGCGGCCTGGGATTTCGAATGGCGAAAAGGGGGCGATGGGAGGGGGTGAAGCATGACTTAGGAACGCGCTGTTCCAAAATGTAGGGTGTGTTACAAAAGTACCCCCCACCGATTTGAACTAGAGGCCCTTTCGGCTCAGGGTTAGAAGGGGGATTTCACGTGTCGGGATTTGGCAGCTGGAGGGAGTTTTCTCGCGCGTTGTAATTTCGGGATAGCAAGGCACGGGTTGTGAAGGCGCCAGTTTTGGGAGCACGATATCTGAATTTTCGAGATATAACCAGACGCGGGTTGAATTTTAGGGACAAGCCTAACGTGTAGTAATATTGTACTTGTTCGTACCAAATCAATTCGCACTTCCCTCAACCAAAAAGAAAACGAAAAAAATAAAACTATTCACACCACACAAAGAGAGAGTCTTGCCCCGTTTTACTATACAAATGCTATTCAAAGCTAGTACTCCCTCCTTCCATCTATATAGGGCCTAATGCATTTTTCAATGCTAACTTTGACCAAATATTAGAGCAATGATATATGACATGCAACTTACACAAAGCACACCCTTAAATTCGTCTGTGAAAGGTTCTTTCAATGATATAATTTTCACATTGTGCATGTCATGTACTATTAATCTTGTCAATAGTCAAAGGCGGTCTTAAAAATCTCATTACGCCCTATATAGATGGAAGGAGGGAGTATGAATCCATGTTATGTCCGATTAATTTTTTTCGCTTGCTGTATAATGCATGTAACCTACTCATACCAACATTTTAGTGCATTCCAAATGTCTATACTACCACTGCAATTCGAACTAAATTTGAATTCGTTACTCTATTTCAATAAGAATCTGCAATCATGATTGTTGCCAACTTGAATGATCATAGTTTCCTTGCTATCCGCCAGATATAAATCAGACGGCCTATAATGCAGGATGGCAGGCACACCATCATCAACAACTCCGTTTTTTATAAGAGTAGAGATAAAATATATTAAATGTAGTATACCATGTTCATAACCACACCATGTGTATCACCATTATGTATATTCACACATTCGTCGGTTTGAAACACTATGATAAATTCTTCAAATATCCAAATTCACTTTTTATAATGAACTATATATGATCTCTATTCGTCTTTTACACCCACACAACCGTCTTATCTTTGTAGCTAGCGCTAACTTTCTCTTGTGCATGCACACGCCCGCATCCCTCTCACCCTCCCTCAGCATTCTCTAGCTCCATCGCGCAAATTCGTCTTTTCACTTTAGGTCGTTCACCCACGGTGTGTGTAGGCCCCCAGCTCCTTCTTTACGGCACACATCGATCGATATGCCTCTCTAGCCAGGTGTGCCTAGCACAAACACAAGCTTCCCCTCTTCTCTTGTCACCGTCCATGCCTCACTCCACCACTCTTTTCATCATTCTCGTACTCGCACACTCCTCCCCCTCGATATAGTATGCCTCTCGTACCACCTCCTACATGCACCCCTCTCTCTCTATCCTTCTCCTCGTGCCTCATTTGCTTCTAACACACACATGCATGTATACCGATCGATCTCCCAACATATACCTAGATCGACTTTAACTACCCCCCCATCAATCGACGTACCTCACAAGTTATGTCTCTCCTTTCTCTTACAAAGGGCGATTGATCTTCCTATATGTAGTTACGTCTGCTTACCACAGCCACATTGTCCCCCCTCATCATTCGTGCATGCCTCCTGACCCGTCTCTCACACGCACGTGCACAGACAACAAGCAGCCATCTCCTCTCTTATTGATATTGCGGGCATGCCCTTCGTTTGTCTAGTAAGCCTATCCCACCATTTGTTAGAAGCAACTCCACTACCACCCCCTCCAACACTCTAGCTCTGTCACTCTCCCAAACTTATTCATCTCCTACACATATGCATGGATGCCGATCGATCTCCCTTAATACATGAGGCAGATCGATCTCCTTAATACATGAGGTAGGCCTCTCTCCTCCTCCACACATATACCAGCCATTGTACCTCTACAGTTAATTGGGCCTCCCTCTTCCCCCACCACACACCGATAGTCGAGCACTGCAGGTAGGTATCCATGCCACAGAGACAAACTTCACATGTCCCATCTCACGTTCCAGTAAGCCAGACACTCTGTATCTTTGACGTGGACACACACAAATTCGATGGCACTCTTCATCGATCGCGCGCGCACACACACACATCATCCCTCTCTTCGATTCTATGGACACCTCAAGCCGATGATACCTCCACTCTCTTCTCGTGGATCGCCCCCTCTATATATATATTATATCCAGGACTCTATTTCACACACATTGCATATGTTAAA
>NC_041388.1:215176639-215198168 GCF_002162155.2 Triticum dicoccoides
ACACAACCCCACGTAGGTGGTGTACGTATACAAGAAGAGAATAGGTGCACCGTGCACGTACTCACACTTCGTGCCCAGCCACACCCGTGCGGGTACACGGTGGAGCTCATTTCTTTACGAAATGGCAGCCCACGTGCTAATTTAAACACTTGTAGCGGTTGTTTACCTAGGGAGGTTGTGTACCACACGTGCACGAAACAAAGTTCGACTTGACGCATTGCCGCGTTATTTTTAAATAAAGTTATAGCGCTCGATGGCACGTACATAGAATATAAAACGATTTTTATGGAGGAAAAGGTAGTCCGCTCTTCAGAGTATCTCACACAAGGCTCCGGTGGCCTCTCTCTCTCTCTCACCATTGGTCACTGATCTGGCCGCATCCCGTCTGCCGGGGGAAAGGGAGTGCGGTGGCCTCTCTCTCTCTCACCGTTGGTCACTGATCCGGCCGCATCCCGTCCGCCGGGGGAAAGGGAGTGCGGTGGCCTCTCTCTCTCTCTCTCACTGTTGGTCACTGATCCGGCCGCATCCCGTCCACCGGGGGAAAGGGAGGAAGTGCATCGTTTCTCCGTTTGACGATGCCGAGGCAGCACATCCCGATCTGCGGTACACACCGTTCTCTCTGACCAAGCTCCGGTGCGGCAGGGCCTACGCCACCTGCTCACAGATTCCGCCCGCCGCTGCTCACCTAGTTACATCCCGACGACCTCCAGGTATCCCCTCCGGCCTTGCTCCACTGCTTGTTTCCCACGTTGCTGCATGTGGATCTTCCATAGTTCTCTGCCCAAAACATAGCTCGTCCTGCGTACTTTCCATATTGCATTCTCGTCCTCACACCGTTTTAGACAAACACAACCGTGTTGTTATCTTCCCTTAGGACAAGGAACATGCTTCTTTTTTGTCGTCGCATGTGTCATCAACTGTTATTGGTCAGTAATTGTTTCCTTTCTACCTTTTTTGCAAACAGGGCTATCCATTTCACCTCATTGCTATTGCGACCTTTTGGTGAACTGCACAAATCACTTTTTTCTTAAGAGTGTTTTGTGCAGTTGTACTAAAATGTCACACGGGCAACGTGTCTACATTTCAGTGCGACTGCACAAAGGGAGATTGGTTTTGCTCTATCCTCCTCATCCAACTCCGAGCCTAATCTTCTCCAACTAGTTAGTCTTAAGAGAGACTGCAAAGGTGACCGGCTTCTATTTGTGTGTTTATTGTTTCATCAGCAGTCCTCTATTATCGTAATCACACTTGATATCTTTGGAACAGGGACGCTCAGCTCTATTTTAGTGGAACTGCACAAAATTATCGGAATGTTGCATGCTCCAGACAGCTACTTTTTTCCCAACATGCCTTGTTGATTTAGATAGAGCTGGGGGACGTTGCTGCCAATAAAAGCATGGATCAATTTTAATTTAACACCTTCTCACAACTTTGTTTTCAGTTGTGATGTACTCCCTCTGTCCCAAAATATAAGAACGTTTTTAACACTACATTAGTGTCAAAATGTTATTATATTATGGGACGGAGGGAGTAATTATTAGCTTTGATCTGCTAATAATTGATATGCATTAGCAAGGAAGTTAGTTTTTTATTGTTTCCAAAAGAGCATCGATGGCAAGAAACGCGAAACAAAAGCTGAAAGCTCACACCATTGTACAATTTCATGTCGCTGGAAAATTATTTGTATAGTACATAAATTATGTAAACAAATGATGGAAGCTTGATAGCATTGCCAGAAGCCTCTTCATCATTCGGGTCCATGTGCCATGCACAAAATTATACTCCTTCGTTCCTAAATATTTGTCTTTTTACAAATTTCAAACGGGCATATTTTAGAGTGTAGATTCACTCATTTTGCTTCGTATGTGTACTCCCTCCGTTCCTAAATATTCTATTCGTCTTAACAGAGATTTCAACAAGTGACTACATACGGAGCAAAATGAGTGAATCTACACTCTAAAATATGTCTATATAATTCTGTATGTGCCAGTCCATTTGAAGTCTCTAAAAAGACAAATATTTGAGTAGTCACTCGTTGAAATCTCTAGAAAGACAAATACTCCTGAGTATATTTAAGAACCGAGGGGTAGTGCACAACCACATGGGAGACTCAGCCCGGTCGTTGCGCCGCATTAATAGTGAGTAATGAGTAGTCAAATCATAAGCCCCACCTTTCCCACTGTAAGTTGCTCTGAAGAAGCAACCATCAATACGCTCTTCTTTGAATCCGCTCATACTACTCCATCCGGCACTGTTCATACAGCGCGCTTCAGAAAAAAGAAAAAAGTCTGTGGGACCAAGGTGACTAGCGATCGGCCTGAAAAATTGCATTGGTAGTTATAGCATAATGTCTATTACTAGAGGGAATAATGCGTACACACATGCATGCAGTGCTTCCACCCCGGGTACACACATGCATGCACTCCGTAGTAGTACAGTACATGGAGAGAAAATTGTGGACTTGATTGCGGTTACCATGCCCTAATTAATTGAGCATTAAACCAAACGCGTCTAAAGTCTCTCTGGTGGTGGAAATGCATTGAGAGAAATACATCATAATGAAGCGCGCCCTGTAAACTGTGACGAAGGGTGGATTAGTATGAAGGTGCAAAACCAAGTACGTGTACTACTGCGCTTGGCTCTTCGCCCCTTTGTGAAGTCGAACAATGATGGTACTCCGCATGTTGGGTACTACAGTGTATGCCTCTGACAATCTGACACCGAATGGACTGATGCATGTCCACCGAGGGTAGGTTGCATTAGTCAAAAGGTGTAAGCAAGCTTCACCTTATACTGCAAGCTTATCCTCGTTCTGCGAGTTGACGGGACACACCAAAAAGTAGTGCTTGTCCATACTCCCTCCTTTCTGGTTAATATGGCTTAATCTTTTTTGCGGGTAAACGAGAGAGCTTTATTCATATATAAGCATTCTTAGGATGATCATCCAAGACACTGGTCACTAGGAAGCGAGGTACCCCGCAAAAAAAGAAGTAGGAAGCGAGGTGTTTCATCAAGCCAGCTCTCGGCCACATTCAAAGTGTAGCAAGCATGGTTCGCACGAAGATGCGCCGCAAGGTTTGCTGACCTGTTTACATGCTGAATAACAAAAAAGAGGAAATATTACTAAGCGCTACTATTTGTAATAGGATATGAGCCAGAATTAAGTGAGAATTGTGGCAAGTGTTCCATGCAATCAACTTCCATTATCACATGCGAGAACCCTCGAAGAGAACCAAATGTTTTGAAGATTGCTTTATCACATTTTAAAATTATAATAAGAGTGTAGACGCTCCTCCATCCAGTTCCTAGTACTAGTATAGTACGTACCTTTATGGACTATAGTAGTAGTACTAGTAAACTTTGCGCTTGGTTATTCGGGAAGTCGAACAATAATATCACTAGTAGTATAGTGTATGCTTCTGGAAATCTGACACCGAATTAACTGTTGCACGTCCACCGCCTGAGCAAGGGAGAGCTTGCATTAGTCAAAAGTTTCTCCTTGTCCTGCGAGCCACCGCGCGCAAGCTTCTCCCGTCCTGCAAACTTCCCCTTGTTCGGCAAGTTGACGGGACACAACAAAGTAATGCTAGTCCATGCTGCCTCCTCTCCGGTTAATATGGCTTAATTTCAAACGAGATAAGTACACTGTCTGTGACTGTATATTTGTAAAAATACGGTCAGTGGACTTCATAATACGCTCATTGCGCTCAATATATATATATTTTCCGGTGTTCATACGGTCACTAGCTCACCCTGACTGAGTATTTGTGTGCATGCACGTGTAGGTTGAGCACTTGAGCGTGATCGTATGTGTTCCGTCATGTGCTTGGACATGCATGCATTAGGGCGTCGCGCGCGTTTTTGCGTCCATGTGTACGTGTGACTGTTGCATACACGTAGGGGGAGTACGTGTAGGGGCCACTAAGGAGCAGTCAAATCACACAGTAAGTTAGTCGGAAGAAGCAACCATCATTTCACTCTTGAAACACACGTGCAAAATATAAAATGGTTGATATGGAGAGAAAAAGAAAACCACTATATATACACTAGCAGGAGCGTAAGCTACAAGCCTGCTTGCTTAGGTTGCTCTCTTCACAAGCATAGAACGACGGGCCTGATCCCGCAGCTGGGGGAAGGGAACAATGTTCTGCGTAGACGCGGTCGACATCGGCGAGGGAGAAAACCAACAGTCGGTGCATCCCAATCGGGGGTCACCGCGGTGTGGGCCGATGCCGCATCCCAACCGCCCTTCTAGCTACAGCCCGACGTCCCAGGTAGTCCATCTTCCTTTTGGAGCCGGCTTGCTCCACTGCCGTAGCTCCATCTCCATGTCGATATTTCTCTACTTCTACCGGCTTCTACTTGTGATGAGTTTATGTCTCATGAACTAGTGCTAGTACTATTATTCTAATCACACTTCTGCAATATCTTTGCCATCAGGGATGCTCAGGTCGATTTTAGTGGAACTGCACAAAAGCATCGTATGATCCGAAGGTGCCAGCCATCTTTCCTTCAACAGGTTCTACCTGGCCAGGAAATTAAATCATGTTTAGGGTTTAGGGTTTAAGTCGTAGTGACCCCATCAGTAGTTTTTCTATCGTACACACTCTCACAACTTTTTTCTTTAGTTGTGAAGTAAATATTGTCTATGATCTGTGAATCATTGAGATGCATCAGCATGTGTGTTAGTTTTCCTTTGTATTTGATGGAATGTTGTAACGGGGCAACCTTGGAATAGGAATGAAAATGGTGTGGAAAAGTTTCCGTTTTTCCGGAGAAAAAATGGAAACGGAGAGAAGCCAACGTTTCGTTTCGTTGGATAGCGCCATCTAGCAAAACCAACGTTTAAATCACGTCTGTCATGTTCGTGTCTCACCCTCCTCCACGGCTCGACCCCACACGGTCGCTCGGCATGCCACTCACCGCAAACCGAGTAGTATACCATAACTTTCCCGCCTGCTTGTCGATGGATCGCGCCATGGAGTACTAGCACTACTGGAAGAGATTGACGAGTTGGCGGAGGACAGCTAGCTGTAGCACGGACTCCCAAGAACTTACTACTAGAAGAGATCACGCATGTTGTAGCCGGCTATTGCGACCTTTGAATGCGGAGCAGCCACGTGCACCCGGAAGCGGTGCAGGCGATGCTCTCTCGGCCGGCGCGCCGCTTCAATGCCGGTGCCAGTGAGAGGTCGCGTCCGCTCTGGTCGGGCATGAATGCGGCACTGACCATTTCGGGCGGGAAGCAGGCACGGGTGATGAAGAGGGTTCGGGTTGGTCAGGACCGGCCGTGGCAGCGGTCCGGACGTGCGCAAACAAGAGATGTTGTACGTTAATATTGCTGCGTATATAATTAACAACGTAAATAATGTGCCAGTCGGACAAATATGATTGGAGATGGAAATGGAAATGGAATTTTACGTAAACACGGATATGCATGTGTATGTCTATGTGTGTGTGCGCGACGACTCTTGCGACCTGGAAGCGGGGGCGTGTTTTTGATCGAGTTTTCTTTCTTGGTATGTTAGAAAATCAGTTTGTCTAATTCACATCTAGATGTTATTTAAGGATATCACATCTAAGCTCCCACAAGTATTTAATGTAGCAACAAGAAACAAAAAAGAACTAGGAAAAGACAACAAACAGAGTGGACATCAACTTATATGTGACATAACTATGTCACATCTAGATGTGTCCTAGACAGACCCTTAAAAAATTGTCTGCCAGTTTTCATTTCTTTTTTCTGGGAACGCGTGTATTCTATTTAAAACCTCTGCTATGGAGAGATTTTTTTACTCCATTATAGCCTCTTGTTTGATAGAGTTTCTCGCGTCTCGCTCTCTCACCCTCTCCATATCAAAAGAAGATGACAGTGTCCACTCTATCTCTCTCCTCGCCGGTGGTCACAGATCCAGCCGAATCCCGTCCGCTGTGGGAGTTGAGGAGGTGCAGCGTTGACGTTGTCGCCGTTGGCGACGGAGGAAGCCGATGTGCACCGTCCTCTTGGAGCCAGCACTAGCGCGGACGAAGATCCTCCGCGCCCTTGTTCGCTGCCGTCGTGTGGGCAGATCCCGCCTGCCCGCCTAAACGACATCTCGCCCACCTGAGGTATAACTTCTTGTACAGGTCCAGCTCCCCAGGTCGCTGGGTGCGGGTTTTCTTCTATGCGACTACTCCCCAGCTCCCCATGCATAGTAGCTAGGGTTCGTCGGCTGGTCCAACATCACCTACTAGTACTATTATAGAGGAAATTCCACTCAAAAAGTTGTCCTGATTTATGCCTCGGTGGAGGTATACGTGTTGTTTTGACAAAAAATACATGGTGGTTGTGCGGTCATTGTCCATATGGTGGTAGTACTATCACTGGTTTAATGAAGAAATGCTTTTTTTCTCGGGTATCCTGGTTTAGTTCCCATCAAGATAATTATGATGCTTCTGTTTGTTGGTGTACTTTTCATTAATTCTTATTGACAATTGAGATGTCGTTGCTAACCCTTTTTTATATTTTTGGAAACAGCGATGCGTGTCTCCATACCCGGGCATGTCTTCCTCAATTTTAGTGGAACTGCACAAAATTGGATGGCCATTGTTATTCCGCCTCACTGTCCTCTGCCACGTGGTTCTTCCTTCCTCGAGCTTGATTACTGAGCAGAAACAGACTACAGTGAGGATTTGTCAAACTTCTTAGGTGCCTCACCCAAACTTGATACCAAATGGATGATGCATCACCACGATGACCAATCGATGCTCATGGTTGCGCCTCATGGTTGCGTCGGCTGGTGAAGCTGATTGATTTTCGACGAAAAACAAGATGTCTTCCATCAGTGCTCTTCGCTTGTTATGCACAAAGATGATATCCTTCATCAGTTCACCTTGGTTGTGTTGGAGACGCAGTCGTCTTTCACGTTGGTGCAATTTTCGCTAGGGTTTTACGACAGGTGGGCCCAAAATGTGGCTGGCTCACGTGTCATACAGCCAAAAGCAGGTGCAGTGAAGGCACCGGAGCTCAGTCCGTACTACAGTAGTATATATATAAGTGGTACCTCAGCGCTTGTTCGCTAGGGTTTGCACCCTCCACACACTCGCCGCACTACATATATGTTACACGCTGGAGGCTCAGCGTTCATTTGCTAGGGTTTGCTATATTCACAGTCTCTCACCCTCTCTTCACCAGATCTAAACAAGACTACGTTGGCCTCTTGTCTCTCTCTCCCCCCTCACAGCTGCTGAAGGAGGCGTCCGTATCCCGTCGCACCGGGAAGGGGAGGAGGTGTAGCGTTCACTCTATCGCCTTCGGCGAGGGAGGCAATCCACTGCCGGCTGCGCTGTTCTCTTTCACCCAGCGCCTATGCGGGAGGGCCACCGACCCCTTCTTCCTCACTGTCGTACATAGTGTGAGCAGATCCGGCCTCACGCCGCACACCTTACCACATCCCGACGACCCTAAGATATATGTTTCTTTGAAACCGTCGTTGCTCTAGCTGTATGTGGATCTTTTTCGATCTGTAGTCGAATCTAGGTCTTGGTTCAAAGAGGAAAGAAGGGTATGGTGGGCTGGAGCAAGAATCTAGGACGTGGTTCAATGAGGGAAGGAGGGGCGGAAAGTAGTATAGACTAGCTATCCAGCCGCTTTGTAGGTCGAAAAGGGAAAAAGGGGGTAACCCAGTACACACATCTGTAAGGAACCGATCTCTTTGTTGAAAAGGGAAAGAAACTGGGGGGTCGGGTAGTTTGTGCACGACTAGATTTGCTGCCCTCACATAGGAAGAAGGTTCAAAGAGAACAAATATGGAACCAGCGCATATATGATGCTTGGCTACATACTCTGTATCACCAATTTATACGTGTGGACGCACATGGCGTTGGCATGTCCCATGCAGCTATTTTGCTGTTGTTAATCTTAGAATTAACTACTGATCTGTTTTAAAAGAATTTCTCTATTAATATGAATCAATGCAACCGTTTTCGAAATGCTACTGTCCTATACTTTGTTTTCCATCAAGATAAGGTAGATGCTTCTTTTTGTGGCCGCATGTTTCATCCTCCTTTATTGGCCAGTAATTGTTTTCTTTTTTGCCTCCTAAAACAGGGATTTCTATTCAACTTGTCGCTATAGAAAAGTTAAATGTCACACCAGCAACTTTGCTTGATTTCAGTGCAATTGCACAAAACTTGATTGGATTTCCTATTCGTGTTGGTAGATTCGTATTTTATGTTGGTTGTCTCATGAAAGGTCAGTACATGCCATTCATCCACATGATTGTGCAGTGTGCTTTAAGATGTTGTGCTACTTGTATTGGTACTATTTTAAATAAATGAAGAATTGAAGCTATTGTATTGCTGTCTTTTCCCATTAAGTAGTGAACAAAAATGGGACCAACCCAGACATGATGCTTTTTGCTTTGTTACAACAAATTCAGCATCACTCCCTTTATAAGCTAGTAATTGATGCCCCTCTCAGAATTAACTACTGAATCTTATTTCAAAACTGCAACACTTGTTAGGGATTGGCGGGATTACCATTTTTGTGGCCGCATGTTTCATCCTCCTTTATTAGCCAGTAATTGATTCCTTTTTTGCCTCTGTTTATACAGGGATATCTATTCAACTTTTTGCTATTGTGACATTTTGCTTCGCTATGCGAAACACTTTGCTTGATTTCAGTGCAACTGCACAAAACGAGATTGGATTTCCTATTCGTGTTGGCAGATTTGTACGTGATCTTATGTGCGTCATGACAGGTTGGTACTTGCCTTCATCCACATGATCGTGTAGTGTGTTTTGAGATGATGTGCTACTTGTATTGGTACTGTTTTAAATAAATGATGAATTGAAGCTATTGTATTGTTGTCTTTTCCCATTAAGTAGTGAACAAAAATGGGACCAACCGAGACATGATGCTTGTTGCTTTGTTACAACAAATTCAGCATCACCCCCTTTATAAGCTAGTAATTGATGCCACTCTTAGAATTAACTACTGAATCTTATTTCAAAACTGCAACACTTGTTAGGGATTGGCGGGACTACCATTTTTGTGGCCGCATGTTTAATGCTCCTTTATTAGCCAATAATTGATTCCTTTTTTGCCTCTGTTTATACAGGGATATCTATTCAACTTGTTGCTATTGCGACATTTTGCTTCGCTATGCGAAACACTTTGCTTGATTTCAGTGCAACTGCACAAAACGAGATTCGATTTCCTATTCGTGTTGGCAGATTTATATTTTATCGTTGTTGGTCTAATGAAAGGTCAGTACATGCCTTCATCCATATGATTGTGCAGTGTGCTTTGAGATGTTGTGCTACTTGTATTGGTACTGTTTTAAATAAATGTTGAATTGAAGCTATTGGATTGTTGTCTTTTCCCATTAAGGAGTGAACAAAAATGGAACCAACCCAGACATGATGCTTGTTACTTTGTTACAACAAACTCTGCATCACCCCCTTTATAAGTAGATGGAAGCACATACTGTTGTTGCGCCCACTCTACCCTGGAACTGAATCTTAGTTCAAAACTGCAAAACACTTGTTAGGGATCGGCAGGAGTACCATTTCTATTAGGGATCGGCCGGAGTACATGTTCAAGAAATGTATTGTTCAGATAATGTCTCTGTTATTATATATCAGTTACAGACTTACAGTGTTCTACAAATGGTACTATCCTGCTTTGTAGTTCTTTCTACATGTTTAACCAAGTTATTGTTAAGATAATGTCTATGTTCAAATGAATCAGTCGCATTGTTTTAGGAATGATACTTTTCTGCTTTTTCATTCTTTATACATCTTGAAACAAGGCATTGTTAAGATAATGTCTCAGTTAATATGAATGAATCACAATGATTGAGAATTGCTACTCTCCTGCATTGTTTCCCATTAAGATAAGGTAGATCAGTAGATGTTTCTCTTCTGGGAGTACAAGTCATCAACCGTTATTTCTCAGTAATTGTTTCCCTTATACCTTTTGTTGCTTACAGGGATATCAAAATTAAAGCTCGGTTTTATTCCGACTTCGATTTTAGTTCAACTACACAAAAGGAGCCAATGTGTCCAAGGCAAACTGCTGCATTACTGGGTCCAGTTGGTCGTTCCACTTTGCAGAAAGAAGCAGTCATTGTTTGCGCTACATTACAGAAGGAATGACCGAGAAGCTTTACAGAGTATTAGGCCTTCCACTATGTAGGCCAAAAGAGGTGCCAGTTTCACCTTTTCTTAGTTTGGCACCGAATCCCTCCATTGCTACAGCCGGTGCCATAAATATTAGACACCGGTGACATGACTAGTCTGTAGAGACCATTGGCAATTTAACAACACGTGGAGTGCCCTGGGAAAGAAGTGCCCAAACAAGTACAAGAAGCGACAGGACTCCACAATCATAGGCA
The DNA here is from genome assembly GCF_002162155.2 of Triticum dicoccoides. Taxonomy (NCBI): domain Eukaryota; kingdom Viridiplantae; phylum Streptophyta; class Magnoliopsida; order Poales; family Poaceae; genus Triticum; species Triticum dicoccoides. The sequence goes on from NC_041388.1 coordinate 215,187,019, forward strand.
TTACATATTTTGAATGCGAAAAGCTTGTCAAAGTTTAATCATTGATGTTAGCAAGAAGCGACAGGACTCCACGATCATAGGCATTACATATTTTGAATAGGAAAAGCTTATCAAAGTTTAATCACTGATGTTAGCAAGAAGATGTTAGTTTAACATATTGGAATTGGAAAACCTTGTCAAAATTTGCTCATTGATGTTAGCCAGAAGACATGCATTTGATATTTTTGAGTGGGAGGCCCTTACTGTGAGCAGTGTCGAGTGTTTTTTCCTATTCATGTGTTCAGTTTAGAAGTAAATAGTTACTCTGCTGAGATATTCCTGTGTTAAGAGTTTGTTCTGAATATTGTCTATGTAATGCGAGGCCTTGTGTTTGATTACAAAGTTGAGCTTGGAATGTTGTGGCATGCGGCATCACGAGCTGTTCACTGTGCCTCCTGAGAATAATGCTTCGTATTGTTTTGCATGACGATCTAATGCCAGTGATTTGCTTGTTAAGAAAATCATCCTCTTCTGTTGTTTCCGTGCTTAAGAAGTCCATTGTCTGATGTTTCATTCATAGCCTATACGACAAGTCGGGTAGGTTAGACGTGAAACCATATGATCTTCTGACCAACTCATGATATTAGGTCGTGATTGGATCGTTGTTTTCCAACCAAAACCGCTTGTAAAACTAACGCTTGTAAATTAAAGCAGATGGTCTCGGGCGAAGGCGCTTGGTTGGTCGATTTCAACTAGTAAAATATCGGAAGTACTTGACACATGATAAAAACGCTGAACGACACTCGGACGATTGCTAATCCAGCCGTTAGCTGCTGTTTCAGCCTTGCCCATGGATGGCATGATACGCATGTCGTGCATGTATCGTCTGGTAATGTCGTCCATATAGAAGTGCTCATAAAATATACACTGGTCTCTCAAATTACATGCGTAACCCGCCGGTTTTACTTACAGGCCTCAGGCCCTCGGTTTCATTACGCCTGTATTTTACGCATTGTTTTTGATGACGAGTAAATTACACTTGTATGTTAATACAGGTCTGAAATAAACCAGAGCTCCCAAGAGCGGCCTTACCATTTCATGTCGTCTCAGTTTCTCGAAGGTGCTCATAGGTGTCCGATGATCCTGGCTTCCTGAATGAATAGCGGGCGCTCTATCAGACCATCTGTAGGGCCCGCGAGGCCCTCTCCATTGTCCTTTGAGTTGTTGCGCTCGCCGTGGCGCCAAGCATTGTTAACATCGTCAACGAACATGAGGATTCAGGAGATGAATTTATTTTGACTGCATGACACTAGGGACCCACTAGGGCCATAGCCGTACGTACGCAAGTGCCTCCTTATTATGTACAACTATATTTTTTTGCTTTCTCCTAGTTTCTTGACATCACGGTCCCACACCATTGTCAACCTATGTAGTCAATATAAATGAGAGAATTGCACAAGGTGCCGCCGATAGCTAGGACCAAGCAGCTCGAGCAGTATTTGTGTTTTTGAGGCGTGAGCACTGCAGAGTTTTTCTTGGCGATGATTTCGTTGTTGTTCAGAGGAGAGCAGGGTATTAACTGGGCGGGCTGTGGCCCGTCTAGCCCAGGCCAGATATCCAGCCCAGATACTAATTTCTTTCAAGATGAAAATGGCTAGCCCAGCTATACGTCTTTTTGAGGAATACCCAGGCAAGGTCAACTTGTTATTCTCCGCCCCGCTGGGCTGCAAATCTTTCCTAGGAGGGATGCATTAGGCTTAATAGGAAAATGGGCTTTAAAAAATAATAAATGGGATGTAATCATAAAAAGTGGGCAGTAACTATAAAAAATGCACTAAACATGAAATTAGTTTATAAAATATTATTGATGGATTTTGAAAATCTTAAATTTTCATTGTTGTGCGTGCAATGTTTCATTGGATTTTTACGTAATACAAATTTATATTTAATCTGACTAGAAATTTCAGGATAAAAATATTTCGGAGCCCATCAAAATGTGGGAAATTTTATTGAATTCTGTCTTCAACGGTTGGTTGAAATTATTAATCATTGTCCTAGCTAGAAAATGGGTTGTACTTTTAACAAACTGTAAATCGGCTGTTGTAAATTCCATTAGAATTCCAAAATGGGATGTACATTCTTAAAAACGCAAATGGGCTATAAGTTCTCTGCCACACAGTTGTGGGCCTAGTAAGTGACACGTCCCCTAAAACAAATAATTTGACGCGTATGCAAGGCTTTGCCAACTTATTATAGTCAACACACGGTTCTAGCAGCAGTGGCCGTTGGATGTCTATCCAACGGATGTCGTGCTTCTTCTTCAATCTCGGATATTCTTAGCTTCGGCCGCCCAAAAAATGATTCCTCCCCCTAACATCTGGGGTGCACCATTTCGGAGGCTGGCCTGTGGGCCTACTAAGTTGGAGCGTACCAAGGGCTTTGTCAACTTAGTCAATAATAAACGTTTCTAGCTTCACTGACCGTACGATGTCCATCCAACGGCCGTAGTTCTTCTTCAACCTCTGGTCTTCATGGTCCGGCCGCCCAAAGCATCACCGGTCGTGCTGCTTGCTCCTGCCTCCCGTGGCTGGCTATGCTGCCGCGGAGGCCTCACCGCCCCCATACTACTACCACCGCTGGCCAGGCCATCCCTCCACTCACCCACACCCCCTGTTATGCTGCAGCGACGGCAGCCTCACACCGCAGCCGAACCAGTGAACCCTCGTACTCCTCTCCGCGCGGGCTTCCGCTGCTGCATCTTCCCCGGCTCCACGTCGTCCCCTTCCTAGGCCTCGCCATCGTCCAGACCACCGTCCTCGTGCTCTCGGGGCGGCGTGGTCAACATGGTCAATGACCGACTTCCATCGGAAGAGTACTGTACATGGAGAGGCTGACAGCTGGGTCCAGGCGGCAACAAGGAAGTGCCTCCTTATTACGCGCAAAATAATTATTCCTCCACCTTACAGCAGGGACCCACCGGACGAGCCACCTTATCTCACGAAAAAACGTTTCCCCCTGACTGCTCGGACCCACCGGACGGGCCAGCGTATTTCGCGAAAAAACGTTCCCCCCGCTGTCAGCTCGGACCCGCCGGAAGTGCCTCCTTATTACGCACAAAAAAATGAATACCCCCTGCTAGCTGGGACCCACCATGGTGGCAGGCAGACTTGTGGGCCCACTAAGTTGACTGGGATGGGGGCCTTTGTGAAGTTTAGTCAATATGAACGATTCTAGCTCCAGTGACTGTGCGATGTCCATCCAACGGCCGTAGTTCTTCTTCAACCACTGGTCTTCTTGCTCCAGTCGCCCAAAGCAGCGCCGGTCGTGCCGCATGCTCCTGCCTCCCGTGGTCGGCTGTGCTGCCGCGGAGGCCTCAGCGCCCCTACTATTCCCACCGCTGGCCAGGCCCTGCGGCGACGGCAGCCTCACTTCGCAGCCGAACCAGTGAACCCTCCACTACTAGGGAAAACCTTATACACAGAAATTTAGCAGTAGCGCGTGTCAAAAAAGGGCGCTAGTGCTAAATAGCAGTAGCGTGTGTCCGTAAACCGCACTACAGATACAATAGTAGCAGTAGCGTGTGCGCATGAAAATGCGCTACCAGTAATATTCCCTTTTGCTAAACCAATAGGCTACGCATTGCAGTAGCGGTCTTGAGGAAAGCGCACTACCGCTAGCACATAAGTAGCAGCGCGTTTCGCACGGAGAGCGCTACTGCTAATGGAAATAAAATAAAATAAAAAACAAAAAGAAAAGTAAATGAAAAAGAAAGAAATAGAAAAAGGAGAAAGGAAAAAATAAAATGTAGAGCAAAATAAATGAGAAAGCAGAAAAAAGGAGAAAGACGTAACAATAGCATTTGTTCGTAAGAGGCGCTATAGCTAACGTAGCTGTAGCGCGTTTCCTAGACCCCCGCTGTAGAAACAGAAAAGGAAATAAGAAATATGAAGGAAATTACATAGCTATAGCAGTAGCGCGTTTTGTGAAAATCGCTATAGCTAACTTACCTATAGCGCATTTCGCGAAAAGCGCTACCACTAAGTTTGACTTAACCGAAAAACCATTTCCCCCCGGCCACCACTTCTCCCCCAAATCCCTCGACCCACCCCGCCGCCGTCTGCCCGATTCACCGTCGCCCCACTTCGCCGCTGTCTCCTGCCGACGTCGCCTCCCCCGGAGCCACCAGAGCCGCGCTCCATCGACACCACCGGAGCCGCCCCCAACGCCACCGGAGCCACGCGGCCTCATCAACGCCACCGGAGCCACAGTCGATGCCATCAGAGCCGCAGTTGACGCCACCGGATCCACCCTGGCCACAACTGCCTCCCTCGCTGTCAGCGGAGACGCCCCCGCCTCCCTCGCCACCACTGCCTCCCGCGCCACCACCGGAGCCATCCTCTATAAGCCCCCACCCCTCCTCTGTCTCTATCTCTAAATTAGTTAGGTTAATTTAGTTAGGAAAAGAATTTAGTTAGGTTAATTGACAGAGATGCCCCTGCCTCCCTCACCGTAGGAAAAAAATGTATATGCTTAACTAGGGCAGTAGGGTTAGGGTTGTAGTGTTTAATTACAAATGTCAGGAAAGTAAGGTTTAACTAGATATTAACTAGGGTGGTAGGATTTAGTTTAGAGGAAAAAATCAATATAAAAATATAAATTTCTATTAGTGTTGCAAGTCTAGTAGGTTCTTAATTTTTAGTGAATTTTTATTAGGACAAAAATGTAGGACATAATTTGAGTTCTAGGTTCATAATTTGAGTTCTAGGGTTCATCCATCTATATTTGGTTTTTGAATTGAGTTTCAGAGAGCATGAGATTTGTGTAGATTTTCTTGAAGTGTCAAACACTAGGAGATGCAAATTTGAAGTGGGCATGATATATGAAAAATCCTCAATTGTGTTTGCTCATTGATCATAATCGACATTGAAGTGGTTCGATTGTGTCCAAGTGGCCTTTTGTTGTTTCCAGAGAATGAAGTCGAGTGGCCTATGTTTTGCCAGAATGTTGATTCATTTCCGTTCTGGCAAAATTCAGGTTCTCGATTTGTCCACTTTTTAGCAAAGGTCATGCCAAAATTTTCCGTGAATTTCGGCATGACTTGTGCTACAAACTAGGACATTCGAGTGCCCGGGATTTGCCGCACCGAGAAGGAGTCAACGTTCCTGCAAAACAATAGGTCTTTTTTATGTCATTATTCATTTTATTAGGTCTAGAATTAATTGACTAGATTTAATCGTAGGAAACATGGCTAGCAACGATAAAGGACAGGGTTCTGGTGAATGCGACGACGTCTACCGGGCGGCAGACGAATTTTTTAGCCTTGCCGACATCGAGACCGGCGCTGAGACTCAGACCGGCATCGAGACTGACACTAAGACCGGCGCTGAGACTCAGACCGGCATCGAGACTGGCGCTGAGACTCAGACCGGCATCGAGACCGGCGCTGAGACTCAGACCGGCATCGAGACTGACACTAAGACCGGCGCTGAGACTCGGACTGGCATCGAGACTGGCGCTGAGACTCAGACCGGCATCGAGACCGGCGCTGCCTCGGGGAGCGGAGCTGGTGTAGAACCGAAAGCAAAGAGGCAATGGCCTCCTAACAAACTCAGGACTACTAGACTGGTGGTCACGGAGGTGGACGATGGAAATTTTGAGCCAAAGGCGCCCGAGGAAGCGCGTAGATGCTACGGCAATCAGATAGGCTGCATCGTACGGACAACTGCCACCATCAACGATGAGAAACTACAGAAGATAGAAAATATGAGGAGCTCCCTCCTAAAGAAGTTTCACCAGATATTCTTGTTCCCGGGCCAGAATGAGAAGGATTATAAAGATCCAGATGTGGACCCGGCAATGAAGAAGATAAACAAACATGCCATGACCAAGTTTAGCGACACGTTGGCCGCCTGGAAAAATCGAGTGAAAGCAAAGATCATCGACAAGAAGGAACCCTACTCAGAGATTGTAAAGGATAATCCGACAATCACAGAAGAGCAGTTTCAAATATTCAAGGAGGCTTGCGAGGCCGAGCTGCCAAAAAAGTCTAAGTACATGAAGGGGCTTCAAGAGAGGAATAGTGGGAGCCACCACCTCGGAAGCCGTGGTTACGACGGAAAGAGGTCCAAATGGGCCAAGGAGGACGCGGAAGCCGCGAGTCTGGGCATCCCAGACCCCTAGGCGGATTTCACCGTCCCGCAGGAGCGTAACGTCCTCAGGGCCCGACACCGTTGGGACCCAGTGAAGAAGGTTTACGAGACAAAACTGGTCATTACGAAGTTCATGAGACTGCTGGTAATTTTAGTTTCTAATCAATTCGACTGCACACGTTAGTCATATTTGTAAATGATCCTTGTGCCTTTTGCAGAGAGAGCAGCACCGGATTGCGGCCGAAAGTGACTCGCCGTCTGAGGCATTGGCGAGGCCCAAGTGGGACACTCCATTCAACCGGGCGTTGAACATATTGAAACGACAGCCGGTGGATACTCGACCGTCGTATGGACGCGTGCACGGTGTCAGAGACGGCGCCACATGGAAGAAGTACTACCGTGAGACCACGGAGGAGAGAAAGGAAATACGGAGGATAACTGAAGAAAACATCAACAAGAAGGTTGAGATTGCGGTTGAGAAGAAATCATCTCAGACAGTCGCAACAGCTGTAGCTGCCGCAAAATAGGTGGTTGCAGATTTGTCTATTTCCTTGGTGACGGGCGTTTTCACTTGGACAAGGCAACATCCAGAAAAAAATGCAGAGGACTTTCCCCTTCCTGACTTCTTGGGGAGCAGCTCGACTAGCGTTGCACTAGCACCTGCTCCCGCACCGGCTCCCGCACCTGCTCCCGCACCGGACGTGCTCGGTGGTGCTTCGTCTTTGGCTGAGCTCGACGCCCTCGCGGTATCTGTCACACCGGCCCCCTTCAATATAAATGTATAATCTCCCGTTTTCGTTGCCTTTCAGATGTCTCACATCGCAGACTTTTCTTTGCAGGGCGACGAAACCCCATGCACCATATTGTACACCATCGGCGACCAGAAGGTGGGCGTGGGGAAGGCGACGATAATGAAGCCGAAGGAACCATTGTTCCACAGCTGGCCGATCCCCCCGAACGTCTTCAAGGTTTCCGTGGCGAGTGTCAAACCGGGCCACGAGAATTGGCCTCCTCCAATACTAGGGGGGGATGACGACGAGACACCGCGGCGGCTTGGTGATTGTTGCAATGGGTGGGTCCTGTTGTGGCCAAAGAGTCTGCTTTGTCTGGAGGCAGCCGGGAGCATACCCACGAGCATGCAGCCTTAGCAAGGTATGAACATCAACACCCCACCTACCCAATTAGCGTCGGGTGTCGGGTTGGGTGATAGCGGACGGGGTAAGGAGGAGGCTCCATTAGTCACTGATGACGTTGCCAAGGAAGAGGATGAGGACGACGATGGCGCTGAACAGTATGTCTATACTGGCGCCTCCTCAGGGTTTGAGCGTCATGAGTCGGTGCCTGAATTGCCATCTCAACATATTATGGATGACCTTCCAGTAGTAAAGAAGTCTAGGAAGAGAGCGAGGAAACGCAAAAAAGCTGATTCTATGATCCAGCCGCGTCAGCAGCCTCGGCTTCAGGACCGTATAGATATCCCCGATGCGGATAAATGGCATATCCCCGGTCAACCAATCCTACCTGCAACAGCGCTACGGGCCAGATTAGGCAATCTAAGGAGACTTCATGACGATGTGTTGCGGGTAGAGAAAGGCCTCATCGCCTCGAAAGATCCAGGATACCCACTCTATCTGGTTAACATTCCGCAGCAAATGTCGTACGTCGACAGCTTCCCCGCGGATAAGTTCTTCCTCCGATTGGATTACATACTCGACATGTTTCACGTGAAGAAGCTAGATTTTACGTTTGTCCGCCTTTATGCCTTGCACATGAACTACATCATCGGGGTTGAGCAGATATCTCATATCTGTGTCGCTGGCCCGTACTACATGCACGAGGGCTTCTTGGGAGTCTACGCAAAGCACCGTGAATACGCGAGGAATTACATCGTCAATTTCATGCTCGCCAATAAGGACAAGGAGGTGATTCTCGTGCCTTATCATCCCGTGTAAGTCATCCGCGCTGCTATCCTTCCTTCGATTTAAATCATTCATTTGCATAGTGGAGGCTAATTAATTTGAGGTGTACTTATTTTGCGCAGCGTCGGGCGCGCCGTCCTCATCATCCTCTACCCCCAATTCTCCCACGCTCTTTACTTGGAATCGTCGAAGAACATTCACAAAAAGGATTACACCCACATCAAGGACGTTCTCGACAGTGCTATGTTTTACTACCAAGCAAGGGGTGGAGAGGTCAGGGACAAGAAGAGAAGGGGCGGCAGGGCCGCCTTCGGCCATAAGACCGACTTCTGCTGCATCCAGCAACCGAACGATTCTCTTAATGATGGATTCTATGTCCTACACCACATGCTGGAGTATAGACGGGATCACCAGAACCTTCGCATGTCACCTAGATTCGGTGATGCCCATATTATGCAATGGGCAAAGGACATAGGAGATATCGAGGATCATCGAGTTCAAGCTGAGTTCTATAACATCCAGCGCGAACTTGCCCAAATTATCATGAAGGAGGTTGTCGGAAAAACAGGGATGTTCTACGGAGAAGGACAAATGTCGCGGGAAGACGTCCGAACATGGATAGCCTCTCATCATCTCAACATGAAGCCTTTCACTAAGCTCAAGGACTATCTCCCTGACTTTGATGGATGGAACGACATGTTGGAGTGATTGTCGATATATGACATTGTGTCCGTTTAGTCCATACTTTCTGTATGACAAAACTTTGAGTTTATGCACGGTGAAACTTTATTTGCGATGTAATTAAACCATCCTCCTCCTCGACTAGCAAAAATCACTCTAGTTAGGGCATTTTGGGGTACGATGAACTTTGTTATTTATGCTTATGATATGTTGTTTCTATTTTTGCCAAGTGTGTCTCTTTCTGTTGCTGAACTATATATGTTGCATATAATCGACTCATGTGACGATGCAGGTGCATAGATCATAGATGGCGAAGAAGTGCTACGCCAGGAGTATATATACGACAAGTGGCCGGAGTGTCAGGCCTAGGTGTACCGGTTTCCGGTTTCCGAGCGACAGGCAGTAGTTAGTTTAGGTTCATGCTAATGCAAGAGAGGGATACGAACTCATGTACTCAAAGTGATAGCTCTTCTCGTGTATATCAATGTTTAGATGGATGAAGATGTATTTGCATGTAATCGAGACTTGTATCGCTATTTTTGAGATGATGACGAGAGACTATTTTGTGTTGGATGATGATTATGATGATGACCTGATTTGATGAGACTAATTGTATGTATATGCTATGATTACATTTGTATGTGTATGATATGCTAAAGATTATTGTATAAAGCCTATTCGAATACAAAACAAATATGCAGGGAAATAAACTAATAAAACTAGTAGTAGCGAGGGGGGAAATTTTAGCAGTAGCGGCGCCTTACCAGTAGCGCTTCCCAGTAAACAGCGCTGCAGACAATATCAGCAGCGCCCTTTTCTAAAGAGCGCTACAGCTATTCATGTATAGTAGTAGCGTGGGACAATAGGCGCTACTGCTATACGTTAGTTGTAGCGCCTTATTAGTAGCGCCGGTCCCCGCGCTACTAATAGGCCCAAAACCCGCGCTAATGCTAGGCTTTTCCCTAGTAGTGCTCGTACTCCTCTCCGCGTGGGCTTCCACTGCCGCGTCTTCCCCGGCTCCCTATCGTCCCCTTCCTAGGCCTTGCCATCATCCACCGCCCTGATGCTCTTGGCGCGTCGTGCTCAACGTGGTCAAGGAACGACTTGCATCGGACATGGACTATAAGTGGAGAGGCTAATAGCTGGGTCTATGGCCGCACCAAGGAAGTGCCTCCTTATTACGTGCAAAATAATTATTCCTCCACCTAACAGCGGGGACCCACCAGACGGGCCACCGTATTTCGTGAAAAAAACGTTTCCCCCCTTACTACTGGGACCCACCAGCTACACCTTCGCACGCAAGGAAGTGCGTCCGGGCAAAAAAAACAAAACGATTCGCCTCCCTGACTGCTGGGACCCACCAGCTACATCTTCGCATGCAAGGAAGTGCCTGACAGTCGGGACACACCTGGTCGAAGCGTACATAGCATTGTCATTCTGGTTGCGAACGTGTACGTACATATATACTGGTCGATGTAGAGGCGCGCACGTGTCCTAGTAGAGGCACGCACGTAGCATGTACACGTACGTACAACGGTCAGGGTGCAAGAAAGAACATACGGCCACGTATGTGTACATACGGGCGGGGTCTCGAATGCCTACTCATGCATACGTATGGCGAGGGCTCATGTACATGGCTGGGTCAGAATGGAGAAACAACATCGTCGTCGTGTTCATGGGGAGGCAATGGAATGCGTCATGTTCATGGGGAGGCAACGGAATGTGTCATGTTCATGGGGAGGCAACGAAATGCATTGTGTTCATCAGGAGGGCTTGGACGGAACAGGCGATGGAAACGAGGCCTGGCGTACCGTAGAATGGAGGAAACGGCCTTGTGTTCGACCGGGCATGTTCGAAACGGGATCCTGTTCATCGGGAGGGGTGTGGCGTACCACAAAACGGAGGAAACGGACCTCCTACGGTCGAAACGGCGGTCCTGTTGATCGAGAGGGGTGTGGCATACCGCAAAACGGAGGATACGGACCTCCTACGGTCGAAATGGGGGTCCTGTTGATCGGGAGGGGTGTGGCGTACCGCAAAACGGAGGAAACGGACTTGTGTTGGAGCACTATGGTCGAAACGGGGGTCCTGTTCATCGGGAGGGGTGTGGCGTACCGCAAAACGGGACTCCACGGGATACTGTTCATCTCCACCGTCGACCTCCTCCAGCCTTCACGGGCTCCTGTTCATCCAGCCTCCACCGCGCGCTACTCCACCGGCTACTGTTCAACCACCCCTCCACCGTCTACTCTTCATCCAGCCCTCCACACCACGGGGTCCTGTTCAACCACCCCTCCACAGGAACCCCTCCACCGTGTACTGTTCATCCAGCCCTCCACACCACGGGGTCCTGTTCAACCACCCCTCCATGGGCACCCCTCCACCGTCTATTGTTCATCCAACCCTCCACACCATGGGGTCC
>NC_041388.1:215198495-215199834 GCF_002162155.2 Triticum dicoccoides
ACTGTTCATCCAAACCCCCCCGCAACGCTCATTGTTCATCCCATCAATCAGCTTCAGTTAGCAGCAGTAGCGAAGGAATCGCTCGATCGGGTTCAGTTAACAGCCATCGATCGATCGCTCGGGTTCAGTAACGCATATCCTACAGTGCAATCGCTCGAGTTCAGTTAGAGCCCAATGCCTCGCTCGGGTTCAGTTAGAGCCAACGCCTCGCACACACACGCGTACATGTACGAGAGAAACGCGCATCGCTCGGCCCCTGACCTGGGAACTCCCCGAAATTTTCCTCCCCCTCGCTTCTACCATGGTTTTTTCCGTCATGGACGGCCCAAAGAATGTCATGCAGCAGCGTCTCCGGCCCACCCAGGACGAAAAGCCCATTTTCTGTCATGATTTTTTGTCATAGAAGTAGGAGCCCACCACATCTATGATGATACCGGGTTTTGTCACAATTATCGTCATAGAAGTGTCATATGTATGACAGAATTTTTTTTCGTTCGGCCCAAAATGTCACGGATGTGTCTTTTTTTGTAGTGGCAGGCATGCGCGTTCTTTCCTCCGCAGTCGCCTCCGTGAATATGATCTCTGCCATTAGGCCTAGCTCAAAATCAACGCGACACTGCCAGATGCTGACATCCCTCAACATCTCTCCCCTGAAATCGACTTGTGCCTCCGCCTTGTGCTGCGCCATGCGCACCTCCTTGGAACTTCTCTCCAATCGATACAACGCTTCCTCGATTCGATTTGCCCTTGCTTCCCACCACCTGAAGCGCAGCCCTGGCATGTCCTCCGGCGCCACCGATTTGTGATTCTAGAGCATTGGATCCCCTCTAAAACACATGTGGGTTTCGCTCAAAGGCGGTAGTGCTGTGGGCCGAAGTGAGAGGGCAGCCTGTGGGATACTGGGATCTAAGGGATTATCCATGGGGGGATCCTCCATGGTGAGATCCGGTGGGCGAGGCAGGGATGTGAGCTTAGGCACTGGGAGATCCCTACGAGGCTAAGATAAAGATAATACTACTCCACTCCGTCTATATTTAAATACAAAGTCCACCAATAGTAGCCCTGGCAAAAATTGAGCATGCTGCCTGCGTCCTGGATTATTGGCCCCCTTTTTCGTGCCACTTTTTATGACATGCATAAATATTATGTTACTTAAAAATATGGTCAAAAATTGGCACAAAATACGAAGGAGACCAATGGAAGTAGCAACCCATGATTTAACTACTCGCGTGCACGCACTGGAGTAGTAATGTCTTTCTTCCTCTCTCACGTCCACTGAATTTGCATCTGCTATATTAATTGACCATCAATGAAGTGAAGGACTTTACATGCGTAAAAT
>NC_041388.1:215200082-215229109 GCF_002162155.2 Triticum dicoccoides
GATGGAATGAGTGTGTGCGTGGCGTGCGTGCACATCTTTGCTTCATGCATGTACTACCAGTGTGCCTCAGAGAGGACAAGTACATTCTTCTAGAACCGACAACACGTCACTGTGATCAATCCACACAAGGAGGTCGCGGCGATGCCTCCACATGTGCCATGTGGCTTCATGAACTGAAAGAGAGACACTGTGTAGCATGCTGTTGGAATTATAATTTACGTGTTTTGCACTTACTCGAAGTACTAGTAAGGTACACATGCATTGCATGCATCAGATTTGGCAACCAAATTATGAATAAATACCAAAATATAGCATTTAAGCTTTGAGTCATATATGCATGATGTAGACATTCATTTAATTCTTATAGTTCATCTCATTCAAAATCAATTAGTTTTTATGAAAAAGCTAGGGCCTCTTTGATTCGTAGGATTTCCAAAAGGCGGGAATAGGAAAAACATGGGATTAGAGTGGAATGTCGTCTTGAATCCTACACGATTGTACGAGTGTTTGATTGTGCATAGTTAAAACGTAGGATTCTTTGAACGAGGTTTGAGTGGATAGAATGTTTCCTATGAAATATAGTGCAAATGAATCCTATAGAAAAATTCCTATGGTTTACAATCCTACTAATCAAACAACCAAGATAGGAAAAATTCCTAAGGATTAGAATCCTCCAAAATTCGTTTGAGAATCCTATGAATCAAAGAAGCCCTTAATCTATTTTATGATTCTTGGAATTGTGCATTGTAAAGCATAAAGTAAAAACTAATAATGGCAATTCAACTAGAAAAAAAGTTTGGGCACTTACGATAAGGAAGATTCTAGAACAAAGGAGAAGCACTTGTGTTTTGAGGTTTGTGGATTATGCTTAAGTTCAACCATGGAGTCTGCTAGATTGTACATGTGGCAAAATCTGGTGGGGGGCTAGAAGATGGTGCGAGGGGCCAAGTGGAGGGAGACTATGAAGGAGTGCACAAGTGCGAGATCGATATTTAAAGAGACGGGGCGAGAACGTGCACTGTTGCACGCAGTGGCGGAGCAATTAAAAATAAATGAGCTAGGGGGCAAGCATTGCTATTCCTTTATGAGGAGGGCCAACTCATCAACTTAAAACATTTTACCAGCAATTGTCTAATGATCACATTCATATTAGCCTCAATATATAGTGATGTTAGGGGGGCAGGGCCCTTGCTGCCCCTGTCTTTGCCACTATGCGCGCATCTGAGAGATGAAGCGGAAGGCATGGATGATGAGAGGGGGACATTGGATATATAATTAATGTGGATGTATTAGCTATGTAATCCTATATAGAGAGGTATATATTTATCAATGTGTACGTGGGAAAGAGGGTGAGACCTCACTAGATATATAGATTGATCGGTTTGTGTGGAAAACTGGGAAAGACCTAGCTATATATACACACACATAGAGGAACATCGATCGTGTGCATGCACGTGAGAGATAAAGAATACCTGATATGATGAAGAGGGGGAGGTGTGTGTGTGTGTGCATGCATGCGATATTGATACGACTCCAACGTATCTATAATTTTTGATTGCTCCATGCTATTATATTATCTATTTTGGATGTTAATGGGCTTTAGTTTACACTTTTATATCATTTTTGGGACTAACCTACTAATCGGAGGCCCAACCCAAATTGCAATTTTTTTTGCCTATTTTAGAGTTTTGAAGAAAAGAAATATCAAACGGAGTCCAAACGGAATGAAACCTTCGGGAACGTGATTTTCTCAACAAACATGATCTAGGAGACTTGGAGTGGCCGTCAAGAAACAAGCGAGGAAGGCACGAGGCAGGGGGCGGGCCTACCCCCCTGGGCGCGTCCTCCACCCTTGTGGGCCGTCCGTTGCTCCACCGACGTACTTCTTCCTCCTATATAAGTCCACGTACCCTCCAAACATCAAGGAGCACCATGAAAACCTAATTCCACCACCGCAACCTTCTGTACTCAAGAGATCCCATCTCGGGGCCTTTTCCGGAGCTCCACTGGAGGGGGCATTGATCACGGAGGGCCTCTACATCAACTCCATGGCCTCTCCGGTGATGTGTGAGTAGTCTACTTCAGACCTACGGGTCCATAGTTATTATCTAGATGGCTTCTTCTCTCTCTTTGGATATCAATACATAGTTCTCCTCGATTTTCTTGGAGATCTATTGGATGTTATCATCTTTTGCGTTGTCTTTCTCAAGATCCGATGAATTCTGGGGTTATGATCCAGATTATCTATGAACAATATTTGATTCTCCACTGAATTCTTTTATGTATGATTGGTTTATCTTTGCAAGTCTTCGAATTATCAGTTTGGTTTGCCCTACTAGATTGATCTTTCTTGCAATGGGAGAAGTGCTTAGCTTTGGGTTCAATCTTGCGGTGTTCGATCCTAGTGACAGAAAGGGAACCAATATGTATTGTATTGTTGCCATCGAGGATAAAAAGATGGGGTTTATATCATATTGCATGAGTTTATCCCTCTACATCATGTCATCTTCCTTAAATCATTACTCTGTTCTCTTGAACTTAACACTCTAGATGCATGGTGGATAGCGGTCGATGTGTGGAGTAATAGTAGTAGATGCAGGTAGGAGTCGGTCTACTTGTCTCGGACGTGATTCCTATATACATGATCATACCTAGATATTCTCATAACTATGCTCAATTCTATCAATTGCTCGACAGTAATTCATTTACCCACCGTAATACTTATGCTCTTGAGAGAAGCCACTAGTGAAACCTATGGCCCTCGGGTCTATCTTCCATCATATTAATCTTCCAATACTTAGTTATTTCCTTTGCCGTTATTTTACTTTCCATCTTCGTTTCTCTTTATCATAAAAATACCAAAAATGTTATCTTATCATATCTATCAGATCTCACTCTCATAAGTGACCGAGAAGGGCTTGACAACCCATTTATCACGTTGGTTGCGAGGTTCTTATTTGTTTGTGTAGGTGCGTGGGACTTGAGCGTGATATCCTACTAGATTGATACCTTGGTTCTCAAAAACTGAGGGAAATAATTACGCTACTTTGCTGCATCACCCTTTCCTCTTCAAGGGAAAACCAACGCAGTGCTCAAGAGGTAGCAAGAAGGATTTCTGGCGCCGTTGTCGGGGAGATTCGTGCCAAGTCAAGTCAAGATTTGACTCCCACAACGAGTCATTTCTGGCGTCATTACCAAGTCAAAATATACCAAGTACCCATCACAAACTCTTATCCCTCGCATTACATTATTTGCCATTTGCCTCTCGTTTTCCTCTCCCCCACTTCACCCTTGCCGTTTTACTCGCCCTCTCTCTCTCTGCACCCCTTCTCTTTCCCTATTCGCCTCTTTTCTGTTTGCTTCGTCGTTATGGCTAGTCCTTTATCTACTCCTTTGTCTCCCGAGAATGAAGTTCTTAATTTTAAACAAAGGGAGGGAGAAAATCTAAAAGATGTTTGTTGCAGAATTTGCAATGCTCAAAATAAATATACTAGGAAGCAATCTACTTCCGTTCTTCTTCGCAATTTTTATGTAGGCATCCTCCTTGGAATAGATATATTCTTGATACCATTACCGGATGAAATTTCTTGGGTAGCCATACTTTTGATTCTTATAATGCTATGATAGATTTGTTTGGCCCACCACCTCTTTTGGTTAATGGAACTATGTTAACTTTGGAACATGTGATGCAAAGGCTTGAAATTATTGAGAATAAAGTTGCTACTGTAGAGCTGATTGAGAATTTAGATAAAAAGATCCACAACCAAATTACCCAATATGGATCTAAAGTGGGAGTTACTTTGAAATTTTTTTAAGGAAAAGGAACCCATAGTTAAAGAAAGAATAGATCAAGATTCTACTAGAATCGATAAACTTGAGGGAATTATCACCAACTTGGGATCCGATTTTTATTCCGTTAGAAGTAATCCAAATCCTCCTACTAAAATTTCCAAGCTTGTTTATGTTCCTAAAAATAAGGGTGAATCCTCTAGTAAGGAAACTGCGGATTTAAAATCAATAAGTGTTCATCCTAATATTTTTGCTATCATTAAGGAACCATTTGCTACAAATTATTTTCTTGAATTTGTGCCTAGGAGTTTAATAGTTAATAAAAAGGAAGAAACACTTAATAATTATAGGTGTCTCATTGAAGAATTGCCTACCAAAGATGGCAATACCTAGATCTATCTGCGCTTTTATGCCTAGCTAGGGGCGTTAAACGATAGCGCTTGTTGGGAGGCAACCCAATTTTATTTTTATTCCTTGCCTTTTGCTCCTGTTTAGTAATAAATAATTTACCTATACTCTGTTTTTGTTGTGTTTTTTGTGTTTAATTAGTGTTTGTGGAAAGTAGAACCGTTGGGAAGACTTGGGGAAAGTCTTTTTGATCTTGCTGAAGAAAACAGAAACTTTAGCGCTCACAAGAATCACTGCCATTTTTATGGGAAGGTGCTATTTAGTTAATTATTTTTGCAGATGATTAATAGATAAATTCCTCACGTCCAGCAATTTATTTTAGAATTTTTGGGGTTCCAGAACTTGCGTTAGCTACAGATTAATACAGACTGTTCTGTTTTTGACAGATTCTGTTTTTCTTGTGTTGTTTGCCTATTTTGATGAATCTATGGCTAGTAAAAGAGTTTATAAACCATAGAGAAGTTGGAATACAGTAGGTTTAACACAAGTATAAATAAAGAATGAGTTCATTACAGTAACTTGAAGTGGTGTTTTGTTTTATTTCGCTAACGGAGCTCACGAGATTTTCTATTTTGAGTTTTGTGTTGTGAAGTTTTCAAGTTTTGGGTAAAGATTTGATGGATTATGGAACAAAGAGTGGCAAGAGCCTAAGCTTGGGGATGCCCATGGCACCCCAAGGTAAAATCCAAGGACACGAAAAAGCCTAAGCTTGGGGATGCCCCGGAAGGCATCCCCTCTTTCGTCTTCGTCTATCGGTAACTTTACTTGGAGCTATTTTTTTATTCACCACATGATATGGGTTTTGATTGGAGCGTCTTGAATGATCTGAGTCCTTGCTTTTTAGTTTACCACAATCATCCTTGCTGTACACACTTTCTGAGAGAGACTCACATGATATGAAATTTATTAGAATACTCTATGTAACACCCCGGATGTAACTTTCCCTATTTGTACTCCAACTCTTGCCGTTTCCGGCGTTAAGTTATATTTATTTTCTCGGGTTTAGGTTTTTGTCTCCGTGTGTTGTTGTCTTTGTCATGCATCTCATATCATGTCATCATGTGCATTGCATTTGCATACGTGTTTGTCTCATGCATTCGAGCATTTTCCTCGTTGTCCGTTTTGCGTTCCGGCGCTTCGTTCTCCTCCGGTGGTCATTTCTAGCTTTCTTTCATGTGTGGGGATTAAACATTTCCGGATTGGACCGAGACTTGCCAAGCGGCCTTGGTTTACTACCGGTAGACCGCCTGTCAAGTTTCGTATCATTTGGACTTCGTTTGACACTCCAACGGTTAACCGAGGGACCGAAAAGGCCTCGTGTGTGTTGCAGCCCAACACCCCTCCAATTTGGCCCAAAACCCACCAAACTCTGCTCCATCACCTAGAGCGTTCGATCACGATCGCGTGGCCGAAAACCGCACCTCATTTGGACTCTCCTAGCTCCTCCTATGCCTATATATACATCCCCTATTCCAATTCGCGGATCCTCTCCCCCCTAACCCTAAATTTCGGATCCCCGCCGCCGCCGGACAAAGTCCGTCGGGCCGGACATTGTCTGACCCGCACCACGCCGCCACGTCAGCCGCAAGCCCCACATCACCGCGCGTCCCCGCCGCCCGGCCCGCGGGCCCATCCGGAGCCCCCGCGGCCCGTCTCCAGCCGCGCCGCCTGCCCGATCCCGCCGAGCCGCCCCTGCGGAGCCCGCCGCCATCCACCAACTCCGGCGTGCCGCCGCGCCGCACAAGTCCGCCATCGCCGCCTCCTCTCCTCGCCGGCGCCGTACCAGGCCGCCGCGCCGACCGATGCTTCTCGCCGAGCCGCGCCGGCCACCGCGCGCGTCCGCCGGTGACCGCGGCCACCTCGCCGCGCCCGTCCTCCTCCGGCGAGCCCGTCCTCCTCCGGCGCCTCCCCGGTGAACAGTGCCCGGCGGCGAATCTCGGGAACAGTGCCCAATCTAGATCCAGCTACAGTAACCCTAATTTTCGCGAGGTGGATTTTTCTCTAAGTCCCGAAATTCTTGATCCAAGTTGCCATGTTCGAGGCTCCGTAACTTTGCATCCGTAGCTCCGATTCATGCATATAGTATCTCAAAATGTTCGCCTCGACGAGTACATCATTTCATTCCATTGAATCATTTTCATTTTAGCTCATCTTGATGCCCGAAATGCTGTTAGAAGGAGGCTTCATGAGTTAATTGTCAGATCTGCTAGTTCATCTTAGACTTTTGTCATTTTTGCCATGATTATTGTGTGCATGATATGCCTGTGAGTCCTTCATATGTTTTGTTAAGCATCTTGTTATATTTCCAGAGGTGCAACCCATTCATTTTTAGGATGTGTGTGGTGACTTGTGCAAGCTTGCAAAGTGAGGCACCCGGAAAATCTATTTTCTGGGACTTAGTAGTTTTCACTAAGTCTGGGATTATTTAGTTCATGATGCCATATGTTCTTGTTGTTTCCTAGTAATCCGTGCCTCTTTTGAGGATGATCAGTAAGGGAGTTTTGTTAACCTTGTAGTGCTCTATCCATCCATGTTTTTGTTTGAAATTATGGAGCACGCTAGATTGAGTCAATCGAGCTCTACTTTTGCTTCGTTGTGAATCTGGGCAGATCATCAACTTGTTTACGATTTTGCCGATGTTATTGTAGTTGATCCGTGCATGCTATGCCATTGTTCTTGCCATGTCTAGCTTGTATTTTGTGCCTTCTTTATGGGTATATGCTTCTCTTGCCATGGCTTGCACCGTGGTGAGTGCATCGAGCTCGTAAACATGCCTTCGTGAGTTATATTTCAGCATGTCCCAGTTTTCACTAAGTCTGAAAACTGATTATGTTTTTGCTATGTTCGTGTGCTTGTTAGTACATTTTGTGGTCCCTTTTGGCTCAAGGTCACTAAAGGACTTTTGTTAAGCTTGTTGAGTAGCTCCATGCCATCTCTTTCTTTGTCATGTTCAGGTCCTGTAGCATGTTGTTTTGTTGCTCCGAAGAGGCCTATATGATCTGAATTTCCAGACAAGTGTTAATTTCACTAAGTCTGTGATCTGTTTTACCATTTGCGTTTTTGCCATGCTTGTTTGAACCTGTTAATGGATGAATTGGCCGTAGCTCAGTGCTAGACTTTTGTTAAGAATCTTGTGTGCATCCCTGCCATGTATTTTGTTGTCTTGTTTGGGTGATGTAGCATGTTCATCTCGTTGCATTTATATGCCTACTTGCTGTAAATCGCAGACCGGTGTCATTTTTAAACGCTTGCTATTTCCAAACCGTAACTCCGATTCCGACGTTCTTTATATCGTTTTCAAGCGATTTCATCTCATCTTTCTAGTGGCACCCTTCGAATTCCAAGTTTAGGCCAGGTTCATGCATTTCCTGTCATATCTTGCATTTTGCATCCCGCATCGCATCCCGCATAGCATATCATCTTTGCATCGTGTTGTTTGAGTTTGCACGTGGTTGATTGTATCCTTGTTGATTGTTTGTCTTGTTTGGGTAGAGCCGAGAGACGAGTTCGCTAACGAGGAGCCCATTGAGTTTGCTTTTGAGGATCCGGTCAACTCTGACAACTGTGCAGGCAAGATGATCATACCCTCGAAATCACTACTATCTTTGCTATGCTAGTTTTCTCGCTCTTTGCTATGCCAATGCTACGATGCCTACCACTTGCTTGAAAGCCTCCCAAATTTCCATGTCCAACCTCTAACCCACCATTGTCCTAGCAAACCGTTGATTGGCTATGTTACTGCTTTGCTCAGCCCCTCTTATAGCGTTGCTAGTTGCAGGTGAAGATTGGAGGCCGTTCCTTGTTGGAACACCTTTTATTTACTTGTTGGGATATTATTATATTGCTATGTTATCTTAATGCATCTATATACTTGGTAAAGGGTGGAAGGCTCAGCCTGTCGCCTAGTGTTTTGTTCCACTCTTGCCGCCCTAGTTTTCCGTCATATCGGTGTTATGTTCCCGGATTTTTACGTTCCTTACGCGGTTGGGTTATAATGGGAACCCCTTGATATTTCGCCTTGATTAAAGCTTTTCCAACAATGCCCAACCTTGGTCTTACCATTTGCCACCTAGCCTCTTTTTCCCTTGGGTTTCCGGAGCCCGAGGGTCATCTTATTTTAACCCCCCCCCCGGGCCAGTGCTCCTCTGAGTGTTGGTCCAAATAGAGCCACTTGCAGCGCCACCTCGGGGCAACTTGAGGGTTGGTTTTAGTTGTACGTAGTGTTCATCTGAGTGTGCCCTGAGAAAGAGATATGTGCAGCTCCTATCGGGATTTGTCGGCACATTCGGGCGGTGTTGCTGGATTTGTTTTAACCTGTCGAAGTGTCTTGAATTACCGAGATACCGAGTCTAATCGGAACGTCTTGGGAGGAGGTCTATTCCTTCGTTGACCATGAGAGCTTGTCATGGGCTAAGTTGGGACTCCCCTGCAGGGATTGAACTTTCGAAAGCCATGCCCGCGGTTATGGGCAGATGGGAATTTGTTAATGTCCGGTTGTAGATAACTTACCCTTAATTAATTAAAATGAATCAACTGAGTGTGTTGCCGTGATGGCCCCTTCTCGGCGGAGTCCGGGAAGTGGACACGGTGTTGGAGTAATGTTTGCGCAGGTTGTTCTCCAGCTTCTCGCTCGTGCTTTACCTCCTCTTCTCGCTCTCTTTTGCGAATAAGATAGCCACCCTATATGCTAGTCTCCTGCTGCAGTTCCACATATATTTTCCTTACCCTTCCTATAAGCTTAAATAGTCTTGATCGCGCGGGTGCGAGATTGCTGAGTCCCTGTGGCTCACAGATACTATACCTCCAGATGCAGGTCCAGGTGATTCCGCTCTAGGTGACGAGTACGAGCTCAAGTGGGAGTTCGACGAAGACTCTCAGCGTTACTACGTGTCTTTTCTTGATGATCAGTAGTGGTGCCTAGTTGGGGTTTGATTCGGGGCCTTGTCGCATGTTGGGTTCTTTTCTATTTTGGCGCCGTAGTCGGGCCATGAATGTTTGAATGATGGATGTTACTTATGTACTTTGATGTGACGTGGCGAGTGTAAGCCAACTATGTTATCACCCTTTCATTATTCATATTACAAGGGATGTTTGTGAAGATTGCCTAACTTGTGACATATGCCTTCAATGCGATTATGTCTCTAAGTCGTGCCTCGACACGTGGGAGCTGTAGTCGCATCGAGGGTGTTACACTCTATGTGCTTCACTTATATCTTTTGAGCTATATAGTTTCTGCTCTAGTGCTTCACTTATATCTTTTAGAGCACGGTGGTGGATCTGTTTTATAGAAACTATTGTTCTCTCATGCTTCACTTATATTATTTTGAGAGTCCTTTAGAACAACATGGCAATAATAAAACTTTCATATAAGTGCATTGAATACTATGAGAAGTTTGATACTTGATAATTGTTTTGAGATATGGCGATGGTGATATTTGTAGCGCCCTCGATGCGGCTATATCTCATACGTGTCGAAGCACGACTTAGAGGCATAACCGCATTGGAAGCAATGTCGCAAGTAAGGTAATCTTCACAACATCCCATGTAAATAGATAATAAAAGGGGAAGGTGCATAGTTGGCTTACACTCGCCACGTCAAACAAAGTACATAAATAGCATTACATCATCCAATCACTCATGGCCTGACTACGGTGCCAAAATAAAAGATCAACCCAACATGCGACACGGTCCCGATCGCCCCAACTGAGCACCACTACTGATCATCAAGGAAAGACACATCGTAATGGCGTGAGTCTTCGTCGAACTCCCACTTGAGCTCAAGCGCATCATCTGGAACGGAGTCATCGGGCCCTGCATCTGGTTTGGAAGTAATCTATGAGCCACAGGGACTCAGCAATCTCGCACCCTCGCGATCAAGACTATTTAAGCTTATAGGTAAGGCAAGGTAATATGTGGAGCTGCAGCAAGCGACTAGCATATATGGTGGCTAACCTATTCGCAAAAGAGAGCGAGAAGAGAAGGCAAAGCACGAACGAATAACTAAAGAGCCAACTACGGCAAATATTACTCCAACACCGTGTTCACTTCCCGGAATCCACCGAGAAGAGACCATCACGGTTACTCACACAGTTGATTCATTTTAATTAATTAAGGTTCAAGTTATCTACAACCGAACATTAACAAATTCCCATCTGCCCATAACCGCGGGCACGGCTTTTGAAAGTTCAAATCCCTGCAGGGGAGTCCCAACTTAGCCCATGACAAGCTATCACGGTCAACGAAGGATATACCTTCTCCCGAGACATTCTGATCAGACTCGGCATCCCGGTTCTACAAGACACTTCGTCAAGTTAAAACAAATCCAGCAACACCGCCCGAATGTGCCGACAAATCCCGATAGGAGCTGCACATATCTCGTTCTTAGGGCACACTCAGATTGTCTAAACTTCCAGTAGGCCAGCCCAGAGTTGCCCCTGGTGGCCACCGGCGGCTGACGAGGTGGACCAACACTCAGAGGAGCACTGGCCCGGGGGGGGTTTAAATAAGATGACCCTTGGGCTCCGGAAACCCAAGGGAAAAAGAGGCTAGGTGGCAAATGGTAAAACCAAGGTTGGGCATTCCTGGAAGAGTTTTATTCAAGGCGAACTATCAAGGGGTTCCCATTATTACCCGACCGCGTAAGGAACGCAAAATCTGGGAACATAACACCGATATGCCGGAAACTAGGGCGGCAAGAGTGGAACAAAACACTAGGCAAAAGGCCGAGCCTTCCACCCTTTACCAAGTATATAGATGCATTAAGATAACAAGATAATATAATGATATCCCAACAAGAAAAATAATGTTCCAACAAGGAACTGTCTCCAATCTTCACCTCCAACTAGCAACGCTATAAGATGGGCTGAGCAAAGCGGTAACATAGCCAATCAACGGTTTGCTAGGACATGGTGGGTTAGAGGTTTGACATGGCAATTTGGGAGGCATGATAAGAAAGTGGTAGACATCATAGCATAGGCATAGCAAAAGAGCGAGCATCTAGCAAAGCAAAGATAGAAGTGATTTCGAGGGTATGATCATCTTGCCTGCAAAGTTGTCAGAGTTGACTGGATCCTCGAAAGCAAACTCAACGGGCTCCTCGTTAGCGAACTCATCTCCCGGCTCTACCCAAACAAGATAAACAAGCAAAAAGGACACAATCAACCACGTGCAAAGCTCAAACAACATGATGCAAACATGGTATGCTATGCGGGATGCGATATGTGATGCATATGCAAGATTTGACAAGGGATGAATGAACCTGGCCACATCTTGGAAATCCAAGTGTGCCACTGGAAAGGTGAGGTGATTTCGGTTGAAATCGATATAAAAACGCCGGAATCGGATGCACGGTTTGGAAATGGCAAGCAATTCAAATATGGCAACGGTCTGCGATAAACAGCAAGTAGCCATCTAAATGCAACAAGATGAACATTCTACAGCACCCAAACATGACAACAAAATACATGGCAGGGATCCATTCATGATGCTTAACAAAAGATGAACACTGAGCTACGGCCAATTCATCCATTAATAGGTTCAAACAAGCATGGCAAAAGTGCACTTGGTAAACAGGTTTCAGACTTAGTGAAATCAACACTTGTCTGGAATTTCAGATCAGGTAGCACACTTTGAAGCATGCAAACTATATGCTACAGGACCTTAACATGATAAAGCAAGGCATGGCATGGAGCTACTCAAAGAGCTTAACAAAAGTCCCTTAGTGACCATGAGCCAAAAGGGATCAGAAAATACAATTGCTAGAATGTGAACATGGTAAAAACATAATCAGATTACAGACTTAGAGAAAAACTGGAGCATAAAAATCAGATATCAAGTAGGCATGTTTACGAGCTCGATGCACTCACTACATAGCAAGGCATGACAATCTAATCATACACCCATCAAGAATACACATTATATAAGCTAGACATTGCAAGAACAACAACATAGCATGCACGGATCAACTACAACATCCTCGGCAAAATCGCTAACAGGTAGACAATCTGCCCAGATTCACGAAATAGCAAAAGTAGAGCTCGATTGACTCAAGCTAGGGTGCTCCATAATTTCACACAAAGACATGGATGGATATAGCACTACAAGATTAACAAATCATCCGTAACGATCATCCTCAAAAGAGTCAAGGATCACTAGGAAACAACATGAACATATGGCATATTGATAAAAACAAACCAAGGACTTAGTGAAATTGCTAAGTCCCTGAAATCAGCATTAACGAATGCACCACTTTGCAAGCTTGTGCTAGTCACCTCACACATCACAAAAATACATGGATGGCACCTCTCGAAAGATGGCAAAGCATATAACAAAACTCATGTAGAGCTCAGGGGCTTATCATGCACACAATAATCATGGCAAAAATGACAAATAGCTATTTGGAGCTGCAGATCTGACAACTAACTCAAATAGCACTCTTCCAACAGCATTTCGTTCATCAAGATGAATTCAAATGAAAATGATGCAATGAGATAAAATGATGTGCTCTCTGAGACGAACATTTTGATATGCTATACGCCCAAAACGGATCTACGGATGCAAAGTTACGGCACGATAATAAAAAAATAATTAGGGTTAGGGATAAAAGTCAACCGAGGAGGGGATCTCAGATCTGGATCTGGCACGGTTCCAGATGCACCTCGCCAGAGTCACTGTAGCAAAACTCGCCGGAGACGTCGCTGGAGTTGGGGAGGAGGCCGGAGAGGGCTTGGGGGTGCCGGATCTGCCGGCGGAGGAGGCCCGGGTCGGAGTTGGGGTTGGCCGGAGCCGCACGGCGCGGTCACCGGCGTGGTCACAGGCGGCGCCCCGGCCGCCGGAGTTGAGGCGAGGGGCGGCGAGGTGGTCCGTCCGCCGCAGTTGACGAAGGGCGGCGAGCGGGCTCTCTGGCGCGGCGCGGCGAGGGAGGATGACGCGGGCGGCGCGCGGGCTCGAAGGGCCGGACGCGGGCTCTCCGGACGCGCCGGGTGGCGGCTCGCGATTAGCTGCGGGCGGCGGCGGACGCTGTCCGGCCGGACCGGACGTGTCCGGCGTGGCGAGAGACGATTTTTTTAGGGTTTGGGGAAGAAGGACCCATGGATTTAGGAGGGGGGATATTTATAGGCATAGAGGGAGCTAGGAGTGTCCAAATGAGGTGCGGTTTTCGGCCACGCGATCGTGATCGAACGCTCTAGATGATGGAGAGGGTTTTTGGTGGGTTTTGGGCAAAATTGGAGGGGTGTTGGGCTGCAACACACACGAGGCCTTTTGGGTCCCTCGGTTAACCGTTGGAGCATCAAACGAAGTCCAAATGGTACAAAACTTGACAGGCGGTCTACCGGTAGTAAACCAAGGCCGCTTGGCAAGTCTCGGTCCAATCCGGAAATTTTTAACCCTACACACGAAATAAAGGTAGAAATGACCACCGGAGGAGAACGAAGCACCAGAATGCAAAACGGACAACGGGGAAAATGCTTGGATGCATGAGACGAACACATATGCAAATGCAATGCACATGATGACATGATATGAGATGCATGACAATGACAACAACAAACGGAGACAAAAACCCGAACCCGAGAAAATAAAATAACTTAGCGCCGGAAAACGACAAGAATTGGAGTACATATTAGGTAAAATACATCCGGGGTGTTACAACACTCCACCACTACGAAAGGATCTCGTCCCGAGATCTAGGACTGGAAGAACGCCGGGTACTCAGAACGGAGGTGATCCTCGCATTCCCAGGTGGCTTCACGGTTGAAATGGTGTGACCACTTGACTTTGAGGAATTTGATTGACTTATTGCGAGTCTTGCGTTCAGTCTCTTCAAGAATTGCAACAGGGTGCTCACGGTAAGAGAGATCTTCTTGGAGCTCAATGTCTGCGAAGTTGACGGTGCTTTCAGGTGTCTTGAAACACTTGCGGAGCTGAGAGACATGGAACACGTCATGCACATTTGCCAAGTTTGAAGGAAGCTCGAGTTGATAGGCGAGATCACCTCTCTTGCTGACGATCTTGAAAGGTCCCACGTATCTAGGGGCAAGCTTCCCTTTGATACCGAAGCGACGAGTACCTTTCATAGGAGAGACGCGGAGGTAAACATGATCTCCGATCTAGAAAGCCAAATCACGGTGCTTACTATCATAGTAGCTCTTCTGGTGCGATTGCGCTGCTTTGAGGTTTTCTCTAATGACTTTACACATCTCCTTTGCCTCTGTGATTAAGTCATTTCCCAGAAGTTGACGTTCACCGGTTTCAGACCAGTTGAGAGGGGTACGGCACTTCCTGCCATACAGAATTTCGAATGGGGCCTTGCCCGAACTTGCTTGAAAACTATTGTTGTAGGAAAATTCAGCGTATGGAAGACAATCCTTCCACTTCATGCCAAAGGAGATCACACAAGCCCTGAGCATATCTTCAAGAATCTGGTTGACATGCTCGACTTGACCGCTAGTTTGAGGATGGAAAGCTGTACTAAAGCGGATGTTGGTGCCCATGGCCTTCTGAAAAGACTCCCAAAACTTGGAGGTAAAGATGCTGCCACGGTCTGAAGAGATCACCTGTGGGATACCATGCAGCGAGACAATCCGAGAGGTATACAGCTCCGCCAATTGAGCTGCAGTGATTGACTCTTTGATAGGCAGAAAGTGAGCCACTTTAGTGAGTTTGTCGATGACAACGAATATAGCATCATTGCCACGCTTGGACTTTGGAAACCCAGTCACGAAGTCCATCTCAATGTGGTCGAACTTCCATTCTGGAATGGCAAGAGGTTGGAGGAGACCAGCTAGCCTTTGGTGTTCTGCCTTCACTCTTCTACAGACATCACACTCATTCACGAACTGAGCAATCTCGCGCTTCATTCGAGTCCACCAATAAGCCTTCTTGAGGTCCCGATACATCTTCATGCTCCCAGGGTGGATGGAGAGGAGTGAATTGTGAGCCTCTTTCATGATAACCTTACGAAGATCACCTTTGGGCACAACAATACGATCCTCGAAGAAGAGAGTATCCTCGTCATCAAGGCGGTAGGACTTGTACTTGGGTTGGCTCTTGGCAATCCCAATCTTCACCTTCTTCACCATAGCATCAAGAAGCTGAGCTTGGCAAATCTGGTCTTCCAAGGTAGGAGAGACTTGAAGGTTGGTGAGGAAACCTTGAGGAACAACTTGCAGATTGAGTTTGCGGAAAGCATCACAAAGCTCGGGTTGATAAGGGTTGAGAATCAGGCTGTTACAATAAGCCTTCCTGCTCAAAGCGTCAGCAATCACATTGGCCTTGCCTGGAGTATACTCGATACTCGGATTATACTCTTGAATCATTTCGTCCCATCGAGTCTGCCTGAGGTTGAGATTAGGCTGAGTGAAGATGTACTTGAGACTCTTGTGGTCAGTGAGAATGTCCACTTTTCTTCCCAATAAGAGATGTCTCCAAGTCAAAAGAGCATGCACAACTGCCGCCAACTCGAGGTCATGAGTGGGGTAGTTCTTCTCGTTGGGCTTCAACTGGTGAGAGGTATAAGCCACAACTTTCTTCTCTTGCATCAACACTACACCAAGACCATGAAGAGAGGCATCACAGAATACCTCGAACGATTTGGATTCATCAAGAGGAGTCAGAACTGGAGCAGTGACCAATTTCTCTTTCAAAGTGTTGAAAGCGATGTCACATTCCGGAGACCAAACGTACTTGACGTGCTTCTGGAGAAGGTTTGAAAGAGGCTTCGCGATCTTTGAAAAGTTCTCAACAAACCTTCGACAATAGCTTGCGAGACCGAGGAAGCTGCGGAGTTGCTTCATGTTCTGAGGTGGTTCCCAATTCACAATTGCAGACACCTTCTCAGGATTCACCGCAATGCCCTTGGCAGAGATGATATGCCCAAGATAAAGAACCTCATCGAGCCAAAATTCGCACTTGGAGAACTTGGCGTAGAACTGGTGTTCCCTGAGCTTATCGAGCACCAAACGCAAGTGCTTGGCATGATCTTCCTTGTTCTTAGAAAAGACCAGAATGTCGTCGAGATAGACCAAAACAAAGTCATTTGTGTAGGCGTTGAAGATGAAGTTCATCATGCGAGAGAAAGTCGGAGGAGCGTTGACGAGGCCAAAAGACATGACAGTGTATTCATATGAACCATAGCTTGTCCTGAAAGTCGTCTTGGGAATATCTTGCTCACGGATTCGAATCTGGTGATAACCCATACGGAGATCAAGCTTGGAGAAAACTTGGGCACCTTTGAGTTGTTCGAACAGATCGTTGATGTTGGGAAGTGGGTATTTGTTCTTGATAGTCTTCTTGTTCAATGGACGATAGTCAACACAAAGTCGGTCCGTTCCATCCTTCTTCTTCACAAAAAGAACTCCACAACCCCACGGAGAGGAACTAGGTGGATGAGACCCATTCGCTCTTGAATATCGAGTTGTTTCTTCAGCTCCTTCAACTCTTCAGGTCCGAGCTTGTAAGGACGCATGCAAACAGGTTCCGTGCCAGGCTCAAGATTGATGACGAATTCAACTGGCCGGTGTGGAGGCATTCCTGGAAGCTCTTCTGGAAAGATGTCTTGATATTCGTAAACGACTGGAATTTGCGAGATGGCATCCAGTTCACCCTTCTCATTGAGAGAAAACAGACGGATTGTATTATCTCGAGCAGCAAAGACAATTACATCCTTAGACGAATGAGTCAATTGAATCTGCCTGGCTGCACAATCAAGCTGAGCCTTGTGCTTAGAAATCCAATCCATCCCGAGAATAAGATCAATATCCGAGTTACCAAGGATCATTGGAGAAGCCAGAAACTTGAAATCACCCATCATGATAGAAATATCCGGAATCTCGTAGTTTGCGAGCAAACATCTACCCGGAGACACAACTGCTAATGGTTAATGCATAACTTGAGAATACCACCCATCTTAGATGCAAAAGGTCTCGAGATGAAACAATGCGATGCACCAGTGTCAAAAAGAACTTTAGCAGGAACATCGTTAACAGGAAGGTTACCCATGATGACCTCTGACGAGTCCTCTGCCCGAGGTGCATTCACCATGTTGACCTTGGCGTACTTGGGGTTATGCTTGACCACAGCAGTACTTGCCGATCTCACAGGAGGAGGAGGAGGGAGACGCCTCTGATTGAAGCATTTGTTGGCATAGTGACCGTTCTGTTGGCACTTGTTGCACGTGACCTCTGAAAGCAGACGGTGATACGGAGCACTCGATCTTGGAGCTTGAGGTGAAGTCTTGTTCTGAAAGCCAGGGTTGGGTGGGTGGGAAGATCCACTGCCACCTTTGCTCTTCTGCTGATACGGCTGACGGAACGGAGGAGGAGGAAGCCAATACTTCTGTTGCTTGGCCACTTGAGTAGATGAATAAGGGGTAGCATCTCTGACTCGCTTCTTGGAAGCATCACACTTCAGTTGAGAAGCCTCTTGCTTCAATGCCATGTTGTAGAACTCATCGTACCTCAAGGGCTCAAAGAGAACAAGAGCTAGCTGGATTTCTTCTTTGAGACCACCCCTGAACTGGTATATCATGCTCTTCTCGTCAGGGACATCCTGCTTAGCAAAGCGGGCGAGCTTCTGAAACAAATTGTTGTAGTCATAGACAGACATAGAGCCTTGCTTCAGGTTGCGGAATTCCTCACGCTTGCTTTCAACCACGCTCTGAGGAATATGATGAGCTTTGAAGTCTTGACGGAATTCATCCCAGGTAATCACACGGCCTCCTCTGGAATCTTTGTACTGCTGGAACCATTCTGCATCTTGGTCTTTGAGTTGGAAGGAAGCGAACTTGCCAAAGTCCTCAGGCCTGACTTTACTGCACTCGAAATGCTTGCACAAGTCCATGAGCCAATCGTCAGCATCAGTTGCCTCAACACAATTGCTGAAGGTCTTTGGCTGGTTTGCAAGGAACTGGTTGAGTGTAGCAAAGTGATTCTGATTGTTGCCTTGGTTGCCTTGGTTCGCTTGGTTCGCTTGATTGTGCTCTTGAAGAATTTGCATGATCAACTGCGTGTTTGCATTGGTAGAGGCCATCACAGCTTGCCATGCCTCCGGAGGAGGTGGAGGTGGTGGCAGATCCTGATTCTGATTCTGATTGCTTCTCTTACCGGGTGCCATCCTGAAGAGGGTGACATCCATTAGCACATTGACAGATAAAATTGAAGTTGAATCAAGCGGGATGAAATTGCAACATATAGTCTTCACATCCGAACATAAGAACGAATGCATTCCACTTGAAATGGTCACATATCCATAAATTGAGAAGCCACTTAGAATTTAGGTAGAGGAATAAATCAACAAGGTACGGATCAAGAACGAATACTCGGTAAGAAATCCCAATCTCAAACCAAATATCCGTGGAAGAAGAGCTAGAGCTACAAGAATTCCCACCTATGAAACTCCCGAACCTTTCCGGTTATGCAATCAGGTGTTGGGGATACAGGGGAAGCATAATATCTCACCCAAATCTAGCAAATCCTACATCCAGCTGTATCCATCCTTCAACACATAACCGAGAAAAACTCCGGAAACCATCTACCTCAACCTTCAAAAACCATCCGTTATACAAGTTATGGCAATACTCCCGAACTCCCGCCCCAGTACTGGGTGGCGTCGAGGTTATCTCAACAACAACTGCATAAAAGAGATTTTCGATGTCGGCGAACTAAACTCAGGTATTCCAGAACTGCAACGATAAAATTGTGACAACAACACCTCGGAGCTCAACTCCCCAGGACACCGCCACAACCCCTAAATGACAGGAGGCACCAAGAACAATGTTCTCATCACAAATCCATAGGAACGATTCCAAGATACCCGCGTGATCCTAAATTTTTTTTGTGAAACTTGAGAAGAGAAGAGTCAAAACTCTATGTCAGGATGCCTTACCAGAGCGATGAAGGTACTAGGGAGTAAAAAGAATTCCTAAACTCTCCAATATATAATTCCTAAATGACTCAAAACATTTTTCTAGACTCAACAACGGCTGCTAAAAACGATCAAGCAGTGGGGGCTCCTAATGTCGGGGAAGGCTCTGATTACCAACTTGTAACGCCCTCGATGCGGCTATATCTCATACGTGTCGAAGCATGACTTAGAGGCATAACCGCATTGAAAGCAATGTCGCAAGTAAGGTAATCTTCACAACATCCCATGTAAATAGATAATAAAAGGGGAAGGTACA
This sequence comes from Triticum dicoccoides, assembly GCF_002162155.2. Classification (NCBI taxonomy): domain Eukaryota; kingdom Viridiplantae; phylum Streptophyta; class Magnoliopsida; order Poales; family Poaceae; genus Triticum; species Triticum dicoccoides. Next base: position 215,219,458 of record NC_041388.1, read on the forward strand.
TAGTTGGCTTACACTCGCCACATCAAACAAAGTACATAAATAGCATTACATCATCCAATCACTCATGGCCCGACTATGGTGCCAAAATAAAAGATCAACCCAACATGCGACACGGTCCCGATCGCCCCAACTAGGCACCACTACTGATCATCAGGGAAAGACACATAGTAACGGCATGAGTCTTCATCGAACTCCCACTTGAGCTCAAGCGCATCATCTGGAACGGAGTCATCGGGCCCTGCATCTGGTTTGGAAGTAATCTGTGAGCCACAGGGACTCAGCAATCTCGCACCCTCGGATCAAGACTATTTAAGCTTATAGGTAAGGCAAGGTAATATGTGGAGCTGCAGCAAGCGACTAGCATATATGGTGGCTAACCTGTTCGCAAAAGAGAGCGAGAAGAGAAGGCAAAGCACGAATGAATAACTAGAGAGCCAACTACGACAAACATTACTCCAACACCGTGTTCACTTCCCGGAATCCGCCGAGAAGAGACCATCATGCTTACTCACACAGTTGATTCATTTTAATTAATTTGACGTTCAATTTATCTACAACTGGACATTAACAAATTCCCATCTGCCCATAACCGCGGGCACGGCTTTCGAAAGTTCAAATCCCTGCAGGGGAGTCCCAACTTAGCCTATGACAAGCTATCACTGTCAACGAAGGATATACCTTCTCCCGAGACATTCCGATCAGACTCGGCATCCCGGTTCTACAAGACACTTCGTCAAGTTAAAACAAATCCAGCAACACCGCCCGAATGTGCCAACAAATCCCGATAGCAGCTGCACATATCTCGTTCTCAGGGCACATTCAGATTGTCTAAACTTCCGGTAGGCCAGCCCAGAGTTGCCCCAGGTGGCCACCGGCGGCTGACGAGGTGGACCAACACTCAGAGGAGCACTGGCCCGGGGGGGTTTAAATAAGATGACCCTTGGGCTTCGGAAACCCAAGGAAAAAAGAGGCTAGGTGGCAAATGGTAAAACCAAGGTTGGGCATTGCTGGAAGAGTTTTATTCAAGGCAAACTATCAAGGGGTTCCCATTATTACCCAACCGCGTAAGGAACGCAAAATCCGGGAACATAACACCGATATGCCGGAAACTAGGGCGGCAAGAGTGGAACAAAACACTAGGAAAAAGGCCGAGCCTTCCACCCTTTACCAAGTATATAGATGCATTAAGATAACAAGATAATATGATGATATCCCAACAAGAAAAATAATGTTCCAACAAGGAATGGTCTCCAATGTTCACCTGCAACTAGCAACGCTATAAGAAGGGCTGAGCAAAGCGGTAACATAGCCAATCAACGGTTTGCTAGGACATGGTGGGTTAGAGGTTTGACATGGCAATTCGGGAGGCATGATAAGAAAGTGGTAGACATCGTAGCATAGGCATAGCAAAAGAGCGAGCATCTAGCAAAGCAAAGATAGAAGTGACTTCGAGGGTATGATCATCTTGGCTGCAAAGTTGTCAGAGTTGACTGGATCCTCGAAAGCAAACTCAACGGGCTCCTCGTTAGCGAACTCATCTCCCGGCTCTACCCAAACAAGATAAACAAGCAAAAAGGACAGAATCAACCACGTGCAAAGCTCAAACAACATGATGCAAACATGGTATGCTATGCGGGATGCGATATGTGATGCATATGCAAGATTTGACAAGGGATGAATGAACCTGGCCACATCTTGGAAATCCAAGTGTGCCACTGGAAAGGTGAGGTGATTTCGGTTGAAATCGATATAAAAACGCCGGAATCGGATGCACGGTTTGGAAATGGCAAGCAATTCAAATATGGCAACGGTCTGCGATAAACAGCAAGTAGCCATCTAAATGCAACAAGATGAACATTCTACAGCACCCAAACATGACAACAAAATACATGGCAGGGATCCATTCATGATGCTTAACAAAAGATGAACACTGAGCTACGGCCAATTCATCCATTAATAGGTTCAAACAAGCATGGCAAAAGTGCACTTGGTAAACAGGTTTCAGACTTGGTGAAATCAACACTTGTCTGGAATTTCAGATTAGGTAGCACACTTTGAAGCATGCAAACTATATGCTGCAGGACCTTAACATGGCAAAGCAAGGCCTTGCATGGAGCTACTCAAAGAGCTTAACAAAAGTCCCTTAGTGACCATGAGCCAAAAGGGATCATAAAATACAATTGCAAGCATGTGAACATGGCAAAAACATAATCAGATTACAGACTTAGAGAAAAACTGGAGCATGCAAATCAGATAACAAGTAGGCATGTTTACGAGCTCGATGCACTCACTACAGAGCAAGGCATGACAATCTAAGCATACACACATCAATAATACACATCATATAAGCTAGACATGGCAAGAACAACAACATAGCATGCACGGATCAACTACAACATCCTCGGCAAAATCGCTAACAGGTAGACAATCTGCCCAGATTCACGAAATAGCAAAAGTAGAGCTCGATTGACTCAAGCTAGGTTGCTCCATTATTGCACAGAAAGATATAGATGGATAGAGCACTACAAGATTAACAAATCATCCTTACTGATCATCCTCAAAAGAGTCAAGGATCACTAGGAAACAACATGAACATAAGGCATACTGATAAAAACAAACCAAGGACTTAGTGAAATTGCTAAGTCCCTGAAATCAGCATTAACGAATGCACCACTTTGCAAGCTTGTGCTAGTCACCACACACATCAAAAAAATACATGGATGGCACCTCTGGGAAGATGGCAAAGCATATAACAAAACTCATGTAGAGCTCAGGGGCATATCATGCACACAATAATCATGGCAAAAATGACAAATAGCTATTCGGAGCAGCAGATCTGACAACTAACTCAAATAGCACTCTTCCAACAGCATTTCGGGCATAAAGATGAACTCAAATGAAAATGATGCAATGAAATAAAATTATGTTCTCTCTGAGGCGAACATTTTGATATGTTATACGCCCCAAACGGATCTACGGATGCAAAGTTACGGCACGATGAACATAGCAAAATAATTAGGGTTAGGGATAAAAGTCAACCGAGGAGGGGATCTTAGATCTGGATCTCGCATGGTTCCCGATGCACCTCGCCGGAGTCACTGTAGCAAAACTCGCCGGAGACGTCACCGGAGTTGGGGAGGAGGCCGGAGAGGGCTTGGGGGTGCCGGATCTGCCGGCGGAGGAGGCCCGGGGCCGGAGTTGGGGTTGGCCGGAGCCGCGCGGCGCGGTCGCCGGCGTGGTCGCGGGCGGCGCCCCGGCCGCCGGAGTTGAGGCGAGGGGCGGCGAGGAGGTCCGGCCGCCGGAGTTGATGAAGGGCGTCGAGCGGGCTCTCTGGCGCGGCGAGGCAGGAAGACACGGGCGGCGCGCGGGCTAGGAGGGCCGGACACGGGCTCTCCAGGTCACGGCAGGTGGCGGCGGCGCCTGCCACATGGCGGCTCGTGATTAGCTGCGGACGGCGGCGGACGCTGTCCGGCCGGATCGGACGTGTCTAGCGCGGCGAGAGACAATTTTTTAGGGTTTGGGGAAGAAGGACCCATGAATTTCGGAGGGGGGCTATTTATAGGCATAGAGGGAGCTAGGAGTGTCCAAATGAGGTGCGGTTTTCGGCCACGCAATCGTGATCGAGTGCTCTAGATGATGGAGAGGGTTTTGGCGGGTTTTGGGCCAAATTGGAGGGGTGTTGGGCTGCAACACACACGAGGCCATTTCGGTCCCTCGGTTAACCTTTGGAGCATCAAACGAAGTCCAAATATTACGAAACTTGACAAGCGGTCTATTGGTAGTAAACCAAGGCCGCTTGGCAAGTCTCGGTCCAATCCGGAAATGTTTAAACCCCACACACGAAAGAAACGTAGAAATGACCGCCAGAGGAGAACGGAGCGCCGGAATGCAAAACGGACAACGGGGAAAATGCTTGGATGCATGAGACGAACACGTATGCAAATGCAATGCACATGATGACATGATATGAGATGCATGACAATGACAACAACACACGGAGACAAAAACCCAAACCCGAGAAAATAAAATAACTTAGCGCCGGAAAACGACAAGAGATGGAGTACATATTAGGTAAAATACATCCGGGGTGTTACAATATTAGAGTCATACTAGTTGAGTAGTTGTGAATTTGAGAAATACTTGTGTTAAAGTTTGTGATTCCCATAGCATGCACGTATGGTGAACCGTTATGTGATGAAGTCCGAGCATGATTTATTTATTGATTGTCTTCCTTATGAGTGGCGGTCGGGGAAGAGCGATGGTCTTTTCCTACCAATATCCCCCTAGGAGCATGCGCGTAATACTTTGCTTTGATAACTTGTGGATTTTTGCAATAAGTATGTGAGTTCTTTATAACTAATGTTGAGTCCGTGGATTATACGCACTCTCACCATTCCACCATTGCTAGCCTCTCTAGTATCATGCAACTTTCGCCGGTACCATATACCTTCCTCAAAACAGCCACCATACCTACCTATTTTGGCATTTCCATAGCCATTCCGAGATATATTGCCATGCAAGTTTCCACCGTTCCGTTCTTATGACACGCTTCATCATTGTCATATTGCTTGCATGATCATGTAGTTGACATCGTATTTGGGGCAAAGCCACCGTTCATAATTCTTCATACACGTCACTCATGCATCATTACACATCCCGGTACATAGCCGGAGGCACTCACATAGAGTCATATTTTGGTCTAAGTATTGAGTTGTAATTCTTGAGTTGTAAGTAAATAAAGTGTGATGATCATCATTATTAGAGCATTGTCCCAAGTAGAAAAGGATGATGGATACTATAATTCCCCCACAAGTCGGGATGAGACTCTGGACGAAAAAAAAGAGGCAAAAAAAAGAAGAAAGAAGGCCCAAATAAAAAATGAGAGAAAAAGAGAGAAGAGACAATGTTACTATCCTTTTTCCACACTTGTGCTTCAAAGTAGCACCATGTTCTTCATATAGAGAGTCTCCTATGATATCATTATCATATACTAGTGGGAATTTTTCATTATAGAACTTGGCTTGTATATTCCAATGATGGGCGTCCTCAAAATGCCCTAGGTCCTCATGAGCAAGCAAGTTGGATGCACACCCACTTAGTTTCTTTTGATGAGCTTTCATATACTTATAGCTCTAGTGCATCCGTTGCATGGCAAGCCCTACTCACTCACATTGATATCTATTAATGGGCATCTCCATAGCCCGTTGACACGCCTAGTCGATGTGAGACTATATTCTCCTTTTTGTCTTCTCCACAACCACCATTCTGTTCCACCATAGTGCTATATCCATGGCTCACGCTCATATCTTGCGTGAAGATTGAAAAAGTTTGAGAACATTAAAAGTATGAGACAATTACTTGGCTTGTCATCGGGGTTGTGCATGATTTAAATATTTTGTGTGATGAAGATAGAGCATAGCCAGACTATATGATTTGGTAGGGATAACTTTCTATGGCCATGTTATTTTGAGAAGACATGATTGCTTAGTTAGTATGCTTGAAGTGTTATTATTTTTATATCAATATTAAACTTTTATCTTTAATCTTATGGATCTGAACATTCATGCCACAATAAAGAAAAATTACATTGAGAAATATGTTAGAAAGCATTCCACATCAAAAATTCTTCTTTTATCATTTACCTACTCGAGGACTAGCAGGAATTAAGCTTGGGGATACTTGATACGTTTACAACGTATCTATAATTTTTGATTGATCCATGCTATTATATTATCTATTTTGGATGTTAATGGGCTTTATTTTACACTTTTATATCATTTTTGGGACTAACCTACTGATCGGAGGCCCAGCCCAAATTGTTGTTTTTTGCCTATTTTAGGGTTTCGAAGAAAAGGAATATCAAATGGAGTCCAAACGGAATGAAACCTTTGGGAAGGTGATTTTCTCAACAAACGTGATCCAGGAGACTTGGAGTGGCCGTCAAGAAACAAGGGAGGAAGGCATGAGGCAGGGGGGCGCACCTACCCCCCTAGGCGCGCCCTCCACCCTCGTGGGCCCTCCGTTGCTCCACCGACGTACTTCTTCCTCCTATATAAGTCCACGTACCCCCCAAACATCCAGGAGCACCACGAAAACCTAATTCCACCGCTGCAACCTTCTATACTCGAGAGATCCCATCTCGGGGCCTTTTCCGGAGCTCTACCGGAGGGGGCATTGATCACGGAGGGCCTCTACATCAACTCCATGGCCTCTCCGGTGATGTGTGAGTAGTTTACTTCAGACCTACGGGTCCATAGTTATTAGCTAGATGACTTCTTCTCTCTCTTTGGATCTCAATACAAAGTTCTCCTCGATTTTCTTGGAGATCTATTCGATGTAATCTTCTTTTGTGGTGTGTTTGTCGAGATCCGATGAATTGTGGGTTTATGATCCAGATTATCTATGAACAATATTTGATTCTTCTCTAAATTATTTGATGTATGATTGGTTTATCTTTGCAAGTCTCTTCGAATTATCAATTTGGTTTCGCCTACTAGATTGATCTTTATTGCAATGGGAGAAGTTCTTAGCTTTGGGTTCAATCTTGCGGTGTTCGATCCCAGTGACAGAAAGGGAACCAATACGTATTGTATTGTTGCCATCGAGGATAAAAATATGGGGTTTATATCACATTGCATGAGTTTATCCCTCTACATCATGTCATCTTCCTTAAAGCATTACTCTGTTCTCTTGAACTTAATACTCTAGATGCATGCTGGATAGGGTCAATGTGTGGAGTAATAGTAGTAGATGCAGGCAGGAGTCGGTCTACTTGTCTCGGATGTGATGCCTATATACATGATCATACCTAGATATTCTCATAACTATGATCAATTCTATCAATTGCTCGACAGTAATTCGTTTACCCACCATAATACTTATGCACTTGAGAGAAGCCACTAGTGAAACCTATGGCCCCCGGGTCTATCTTCCATCATATTAATCTTCCAATACTTAGTTATTTCCTTTGCCATTATTTTACTTTGCATCTTTATTTCTCTTTATCATAAAAATACCAAAAATATTATCTTATCATATCTATCAGATCTCACTCTCGTAAGTGACCGAGAAGGGCTTGACCACCCCCTTCATCGCGTTGGTTGCGAGGTTCTTATTTGTTTGAGTAGGTGCGTGGGACTTGAGCGTGATCTCCTACTGGATTGATACCTTGGTTCTCAAAAACAAAGGGAAATACTTACGCTACTTTGCTGCATTACCCTTTCCTCTTCAAGGGAAAACCAACGTAGTGCTCAAGAGGTAGCAGATACCGACCACAAGAAAAAGATTGCATGTGTGCGATGGATAATGCCGACTGGTAGTGTGTGTGCATGCATGCACGAGAGAAAGTTAGTGGTACAATTATAAAGAGAAGACGACTGTGTGGTTGTAAAAGACTAGGTGAGGTCATAATCAATGTAAAGTTGAATTCAAATATTTGAATAAGAGATCATGATGTTTGAAACCCATGCATGCGTGAATATAACTGAGATATGCGCGGTGTGGTTTGGAAATGAGCATGTTGTACTGTATACACATTGAACAAGGTCAGACTGATTTGAATTTGAGATACCGATGGCAGACATCGTTTGGACACATTGGATCCGTGCATGGACACACTATTCTAAGTGGAGATGATGGGTGGCTTTCACATCACATATCTATATCTATACCCCTATATTATATTTTATATTTTTTATATGGTGTGCGGATAACTTTAACTTTGAAAGATGGTCGTTTGATGAAGCCAATCCGATGGTGCAGAGATGGCAAATTCGAGCACTACTGGCCATTGGATATCATCTAGATTCCACCAGATTTTGCCACATGTACAATCTAGAAGACTCCATGGTTGAACTTAAGCATAATACACAAACCTCAAAACACAAGCACTTCTTCTTTGTTCTAGAATCTTCCGTATCAGAATTGCCCAAATGTTTTTCTACATGATTTGCCATTATTTGTTTTTACTTTATGCTTTACAACGCACAATTCCATGAGTCTTGAAATAGATTAGCTTTCTTATCAAACCTAGATGGTTTTGAATGAAATGAAGTATAAGAATTAAACGGACATCTACATCATGCATATATGACTCAAAGCTTACATGCTATAATGTGGTATTTATTCATAATTTTATTGCCAAATCTCATGCGTGCAATGCACGTGTACCTTACTAGTCTAAATGGTGTTTGTGTGTGTGTTGTGTGTGTTAAACACATTGTATGTAGTATCATACATGGTTTAGATTCTGAACATCTAGCTAGAGCATACATGTACTATGATTCGAATTCAACATAAAATGGATAAATGTATTTGAATTTGATATTGTATGTACATGTAGTTCATATTTATATAGGAATTTACTTCTGCTATATTCATGTCATGTGTTGTGAAGATAATATTTAGATGGTTGTATAACTAACCCGAGTACAATCCCATTAAACAGGGAAAATTTACTCAAATTTAGTCCATATGCTAGACAACACACATTGTTTTTTTATTGTTGAGGGAAGTGCAAATTGTTTTGCTACTGTACACGTTATGTCTGTTGTCCTGATTTTTTTATTTTTTTTTGTTGTATTTGAATGCATTTCTAGTAATATCGTAAAACGGTACATAGCTCTCTCTAGTGATGAGGTGCGAATTGTCTTTTTTTGGTACACTTTAAGCTTGTTTTCCCGAAATTCCAAGCTACGCCTTGTTATGCCAAAGTTTCAAGTTAGCGTCTCTATCTATCGTGATGCGAAACTCCCGCCTATTCAACCTGCGCCTTGTTACCCTGAAATATTTAAGATATATCTTTGTCTCGTTGTTCTCCGACAACTCCCTCCATCTCAACCCGCGCCTTGCTATCCAAAAATTACAATGCGCGCGAAAACTCCCACCTCCTGCGAAATCCCGACACGAGAAATGCCCGTGATACCCCTGAACCGAAAGAACCGCCTAGATCAAATCGGTGGGGGTACTTTCATAACTTACCCCACATTTCGGACAAGGGCGTCCCTAAGCCATGGTTCCCCACTCCCATCCCATCCGCCCACCCATTCGTACATCGAGGCCACGAAATCCCGCGAATCCCACACCCTCCTCCGCCCGCCACCCAGCCGGAGTCTCTTCCCCGACGACGTCATCCACAACAACACATCGACGTCCCTCATCCACCGTACCGGATGAAGATCCATCGTCGATCTCGTCGTCCCGCCGGTCCAGCCACCCCGTCCTCCACCTCCAAGGAGCTGCCCCCACGTTCCCCTCGTCTTTCGTGCCACCTCCATTTGCACACCGTCGTCTTCACCTACACCCCCAGAAGAGCGGTATCATCACCGTTTCCTCGGATGAAGTTGAGGCCTAATCGGCGCCACCAAAGAGGTTGTACACTAATCACCGCATTTTCTTCTTGATTTGATCTCATGGTGCTGCCAGCGGTCGGTCCCCAGCCGACATGGCGCGGCTCCATCCACGGCAGTGTTGCTGGCCACTTCCTCCACGGTGTCGCTCCATTAGCAGTGACGTTCACATCAGTAGGAGCTGTTGTTGCTCTGCTCTTGCTCTTGCTATTTCTATTTCTCGCGCTACTGCTCTCGCTCCTTCTCTTGCTTGTGATGTTGCTCCAATTTAGCTACACTTCAGTCGACTGAATCGACTTTTGGTT